>NC_007087.3:859069-874069 GCF_000004695.1 Dictyostelium discoideum AX4
AATTAACATAAAAACTGTTAATAAATTACCAAATATTGATGAATATACTTTTGAAGAAACAAATTGAATCATTTCTTCTAATAATTCTTTAAATGGATGAAATTGTTCAATCATTGATTTTAATTGTTCATCAATTTGAGTTTTATCGTTTTTATTTGAAATTACTTTAAATAAATCATTTAAACTATTACCATGATTTTGAATTTCAATTATTTTATTTCTACACCACTCTTTTGAATTCTTTTCTTCAAATTTATCATCCCCTAATAAATTTTCAACATCTAAATATAATTTTTCAATTTTATTTATAAATTCTTCTTTTTTAATATATTTTTGATTATTTATAAATAATTTATTCCATAATAACTAAAATTAATTAATTTATAAAAAAGAAAAAAAAAAAAATAAAAAAAAAAAAATTATTTATTAGTTTTTTAAATGTTTTTAGAAAAAATAAATAAATAAATAAAATTACATTAAAACCGAAATTATATGAATTTTGATTATTTTTATTTAATGGATTTATCTTTATAATTTGTGTAATTAAATTATCCCATTGGCTAGTTGATAAATTTAAAAGACATTGATTTGGATTCGATTGTTTATAAAGTTTATCTTGTTTAATATCTAAAGTTTTATTTGGATTATCTATAAAATCTTCAAGATATTTAATATATTCGTCTTGACTAATTGGAGTATTTATTATCATTTTTAATGTATATATATAATTTATATAAAAATTTGGAAATTATTTAAATGTATAATTTTTTTTCTTTTTTTTTTTTTTTAATAATATTATAAATTAATATTATTATTATTATTTATTTTTTTTAATTATTTGTTTAATGTTTAATGTTTAATGTTTTTATTATTTTTTTTTTTTCGTATTTATATTAGAAGTATTTGGTAATTTTTTTAAAAAGAAAAATAAAATAAAAAAAATAAAAAAAAAAAAAATAATAATTAAAAAAATAAAAATATTAATTATTATAAAAATTAATAACTCTTGGAAAAAAAAAGAAAATTGTAATATTTTTTATTATAATTTATTAATAAATTTTGAAATGTGGTTTTTTTTTTATTTTTTTAGTTCAGAATATCAAAATACAAGAGAGTCAGTGGATTTTAATAATCATAAATTTCCAGAAGTGAGGAACTGTTTAATTTTATAATAATACTAATTAATTTAATTAATTTTTTTAAATTATTAGAAAAACGTCATGACTTTTGAACTAAACATTTTAGGAAATAAACGAAAAAAAAAAAACTAATTTTAACCACACCTAAAAATAAATAAAAATAAAAAAAATAAAAATATAAAATAAAAAAAAAAAATAAAAATAAAAAAAAAAAAAAAAAAAAAAATGAAAATGAGATAATTATTATAAATAAAATAAAAATTAAAAAAAAAGATTTTAAAAAAACTTTTTTTGATTATTATAATTTTTATTATTATAATTTTAAATTATTAGATTTTTTTTAATATTAGTTAACTTTTTTTTTTTTATTTTTATTATTAACTAATTTTTATTTTTTATTTTTTTATATTGTAATTTTTATTATTTTATTTTTTATTTTTTTATTTTTTTATTTTTTATTTTTTATTTTCTATTAGCTGGAAAATTTAAATCAACATTTAGTACATCTAATTGAAGTATGTCAGCTTCACAATTTCCTAATAATAAACCAATGTTTGGTAAAGTTCTACCTAAATCACCATGAACAAATTCTTTAATGTAGGTTCCAGCTTGAGCGTCAATGATATCCAACATAAAGAAATGAGGACTGATAAATGTTGCATGTAATTTTGAGATTTTTTTATTTCTAATCATTAGAGATCTACGATGTAATACTCTAATGGGAGTGTTTTGATGAAGTTGTATATCTTTTAAATTATTGAGTGTATCAAGATCTGAAGGTTGTAAAATTCTACTTGTCCAAATGAAACAACGATAATTTTTTTGTTTTGTGCCACCAGAGTCTTTGATGATGGTGGTTTCTTTCTTTGTGATTAATTGTAAATTTGAGACTTTGATCTTCTTTGTGGAGTCGTTGATGGAGGATTCTAGTTTCTCAAAGTCTTGATTCTTGAAGAAGATTCTGTGAGGGTTCACAATCTCAATATAAAAGGGTCTGCCATCGCCAAGCATTCTAACATCGATGTCCTCCCTACCGGATGTGGTGAATAGGATGGAATCTGCTTTAAACGTTTCTTGAATATCTTTACATATTAAATCCTGAACTGAGGAGTCGTCATACTCCCATGGTGTCTGACTTAAATCTCTGACGAATTTATTATACTTTCCAGCCAAGAACACAGGCTCGTGCTTGAATGATAGCTCATACGAGTATTTTGTCTTTGGTGGGGTTGGTGGCACAACGCCGTGTAATTCAAACTCCTTCTTTGTTGTATTACTTAATAACTCATTCACTGAATTTGACGAATCTGCAGAAGCCACTTTTATACGCTTGGTAGACTGTTTTTGTCTTTTACCACCTCTTTTGGTAGATTGTAGTGATAGAAGGAATTGGTGGTCGTCTTTGGTCTCCTCGTGAATGTATTGCATATTACCACGGAAATCACTACTTGGTTTAAATTGGAAGAATAATTGTCTACTAATGATTGGTCCCAATACCCATTTCACACCCTCTTTAATCTCAACCATTGATTTATCTTTTTTATCAGCTGAATATACATTTGGAAAACTGTCAACTAAATAATACCAAATCGATTGCTCTCTAATCAAAGTCGATGTTGGCATTGACAATGCTAATGAGTAATTTTGAAATTCATATCCACTATTTTTCATCTTTACTATAAATTCATCTAAAAACAATTCCTTATTATTTGTATCTTGTAAAATACCTAAACAACAACAACATACAAAATTATTCCATCTTTCATTCATATTTGGATCATATTTTTTTAAATTTTCAACTTCTCCTCCTCCTTGTTGTTGTTGTTGTTGTTTTTGTTTATTTTCATTTAAATCTTTTTGTTTTTGATTAAACATTAAAAATTGAATTAAATGTGATAATGTATTTAAAGATTCTTGATAAATTGATAATTCTTTAATATTTAAGAATCTAAAAATACATCTTGGACAAACTTTAATTGAATTTAATTGTACAATCGTTGGAATATGTGCATTTTTAAATAATCTACTCTCCATTGATTCTAATCTAAATATTAAATTTCTATAATCAATTGTGCCTTCCTCAAATCTTTGTTCTGTTGCAAATTTAATTAATTCTTCATTATTTTCTGGTATTTTAAATGTTGGTGTTGGTATTGTTGTAGTAGTTGTTGTTGGTGTGGTAGTTGTTGGTGTTGGTGTTGGCGTTGGTATTGTTGTTGGTGTTGGTGTTGGTGTTTCTGTTTTTATTGTGGAAGTAGTTTCTGTTTTTGTTTCTGTTTCAGTTTTTGTTTCTGTTTCAGTTTCTGTTTTTGTTTCTGTTTTCAAATCAACTTTCATTGGTTCTGATTTTTCAGCCCCACTTTCATTGTTATCAATTTTCTCCATTTTTTAATTTATTTTCAAAAAAAAAAAAAAAAAAAAAACTTTTTGTTTGTATTCGGTTTTTAAAAATAAAAAAAGATTTTTCATTTTTCATTTTTTTTTTTTTTTTTTTTTTTTTTTTTGGCAATTAAATTGGATCCAATTTAATTAATTTTTAATATGGATTTAGTATAGATAAATAGAACACTAAAAAGTATACAGAATGATATAAAAGTATAAAAAAAAAAAAATTAAAATAATAATTTTTTTTTTTTTTTTTTTTTTTTTTTTTTTCAATATATATTATATATTAATATAATTTTTTCAATATATATTATATAATTATATAAATGAATTCACCTTATTCTGAAGTTGAATTTAATTTACTTTTATTGAAAAATAATAATAGACCTAATTTTAAACAATTGTTGAAAAATTGTGAATGCGGGTGATCTTGAAAAAATTCAATTTTTTTTTATTTTTTTTATTTTTATTTTTTTTTTTTTCTTTTTTTTTATTATTTTTTTTTTTTCCATTTTTAAATAAATATTCACCTCTTTCCCCACATATAAATAAAAATGTCAAATGAAGATGGTGAAATTATAAGCCACCAATATCAAAGAGGCAGGGATTCTGAATATGATAGTAGAAGAGAAAGAGATTATAAAGATTCATATGATAATAAATCAAAAGACAGAGAAAGAAGTAAAAGTAGAAGTAGAAGTAGGGATAGAGATAGAAATAGATACGATAGAGATAGAGAAAGAGATTTAGAAAAAGAAAGAGAAAGAGATAGAGACCATGACAGAAATAGAGATAGAGATAGAGACCGTGACAGAAATAGAGATAGAGATAGAGACCACGACAGAAATAGAGATAGAGATAGAAATAGAGACCGTGACCATGACCGTGATAGAGATAGGGAAAGAGAAAAAGACAGAGAAAGAGATAGAGATAGAGATAGATACGGTAACAAAGAAAGAGATAGGGATAGGGATAGAGAAAGAGATAGAGATAGAGAAAGGGATAGAGAAAGAGAAAGAGAAAAAGAAAGAGAAAGAGAAAGAGAAAGAGATAGAGATAGATATGGTGATAGATCAACCTCAAGAGATAGAAAAGATACTCCAACAAAAACTGAAAATGATCAAGATAATGATAATACAAATAAAGAAGATAAAGATAAAAATAAAGATATTGAATCAAACAATACAAGAGATGACCGTTCAACCTCTAGAGACGATAGTAAAAGAAAATCTACTAGTGGTAGTAGTAGTAGTAGAAGAAGAGGTAGTAGAAAGAAATACTCAAGTAGTGAAGATGACACAAGTAGCAGCGATGATGATGATTCAAGTAGTGAGGATAGCTCAAGTAGTAGTGAAGATGATAGAAAAAAGAAAAGAAAAGAAAGAAGAAGAAAAAGTAGTAAAAGATCAAGATCACCACAAAAGTCAAAAGAAGAAAAAGAAGAAACTAGTAGTAATAATAATAATAAAAAAGAACAAAGTGAAAAATCAATAAAAATTGAAGAGAAAGTTTTGGATGCAATTAGTAAGGATAGGGCAGGTGGGGTTTATATACCACCATTTAAGTTGGCAATGATGCAAAAACAAATTCAAGATAAATCATCACCAGAGTATCAAAGAATGGAATGGGATGCATTGAGAAAATCAATCAATGGTTTAATCAATAAGGTTAGTTATTCCAATGTGAAGAATATAGCGGTGGAGTTATTTGGTGAGAATATAATCCGTGGTAGGGGATTGTTGTGTCAGTCGATTATGGTGGCACAGCAAGTATCACTACCATTCACCAATGTCTATGGTGCATTGATTGCAATCATCAATACCAAGATACCCGACATTGGTGAACTGCTACTCAAGAGATTGATAGACCAATTCAAGAAATCATTCAGAAGAAACGATAAACCAATTTGCATCGCAAGCACGAGGTTCGTCGCCCACTTGGTGAATCAACAGGTGTCTGGCATACTGGTGCCATTGGAGATACTAACATTACTATTGGATAAGCCAACCGACGATTCAGTGGAGGTTGCAGTTAATTTCTTTTTAGAGTGTGGTCAGACTTTACAAGAATTGTCCTCTCAAACATTTAATAGTATTTTCGCACGTTTTAAAGCTATCCTCCATGAAGGTGAAATCGAAAAGAGAACTCAATATCAAATTGAAGAATTATTCAAACAAGTTAGATTAAATTTCCCACAACATCCTGCACTAATCCCATCAATGGATGTAGTTGAAATTGAAGATCAAATCACTCATGACACCTTATCAATTGAAGAGAATTATAATACTGAAACTTTTTTAAACTTTTTTAAAGTTGATGATAAATTTTTAGAAAATCAAGAACAATATAAACAAGTTAAAAGATCAATTTTAGGTGATTCTTCATCTGAAGAAGAAGATGAAGATGAAGATGGTAATAAAAATAATGTAGATAGCTCAAGTGATGATGATTCAGATGATGATGATGATGATGATGATGATGATAATTATAAACCACCAATTACAGCTGGTAAAGTTATAAATACAACAGTAATTGAAGATAAAACTGATACAAATTTAATTAATCTTAGAAAGACAATTTATTTAGCAATTATGTCAAGTAAGGATTTTGAAGAGTGTGCACATAAATTATTGAAATTAAAGATTCAAGGTCATGAAGATGAAATTTGTAATATGCTAATTCAATGTTGTAGTCAAGAGAGAACCTATTTACCATTCTATGGTAATTTATCACAACGTTTCTGTATGATCAATAAGATCTATCGTGACTTGTTTGATCGTTGTTTTGCTGAACAATACGCTGTCATTCATAGATTGGAGACTAACAGATTTAGAAATATTGCAAAGATGTATGCTCATCTATTCTTTACCGATGCTTTACCTTGGACAACGTTACAGTATGTTCATATCAATGAAAATGAAACTAATAGTGCAAGTCGTATCTTTATAAAAATACTCTTTCAAGAGATGGCAGAGTTTTTAGGTATTCAAAAATTAAATGAACGTTTACAAGATCCTTCACTTCAAGAATCTTTCACTGGTATATTTCCAAAAGATAATCAAAAGAATACAAGATATGCTATCAACTTCTTTACTTCAATTAGTTTAGGTGCTTTAACTCATGATTTAAGAGAATTCTTAAAAAATGCTCCAAAAGTTTCTGTAATTGAAAAGAAAAAACAAGATTCAAGTAGTGATGATAGTAGTAGTGATGATAGTAGTGATGATAGTAGTGATGACAGTAGTGATGACAGTAGTGATAGTAGTGATAGTAGTAGTAGTGATGATAGTAGTAGTGAAGATGAAAGAAGAAGAAAAAAGAGAAGAAAGTAATAATAAAAAATTAAATTAAATTCCAAATCAAAAAAAAAAAAAAAACTATTTTTATAAAATAAAACAATGGGGGGTATTAGTCCATTGTTTTTTTTTTTTTTTTTTTTTTTTAAATTATTTTATTTTTTTATTTTTGTTTTTAAACAATTATTTATTTATTTATTTTTTATTTTTTTTTATTTTTTTTATTTTTTGTTTTAAAACACACGTGGAAATTTCATTTTTTTTAATTTATTTTTTATTTTATTTTTTTTAATTTATTTTTTATTTTATTTTTTTTTTTATTTTTTCTTGTTTAAATTGTCTTGAATTTTTACTACCTAACCACAACTGGTGGTTTTATTAATTATTATTTTTGAATTTTTTTTGAATTTTTTCACCAGGATAAATAAACATTGTTTTAAAAATTAATTCAATTTGCATGATTAAAAAATTAATTTTGGAAAAAAAAAAATAATAAAAAAAAAAAAAAAAAATTATTTTAAATTATATTCAATTAGTGATAATAACAATATAAAGTATATCAATATTAATTTTAATTTTATAAATAAAGAAACAATTTCTATAAGAAAAAAATAAAAAAATAATAAAATAATAAAAAAATAAAAAATAATAAAAAAATATAAAAATTATAAAATAAATAATTAAAATAAATAAATAAATAAAATAAATAAATAAAATAAATAAATAAAATAAAATAAATAATTTTTATGGATTGGATAAAAAGTTATTTTAATTATTATTTTAAAAGAGAAGTTGTAGTTAAAAATAGTAACGGAGATAGTAGTAAAATTGAAGATTATGTTGTAGATCAATTTACGATATTAAATAATAATGTTGAAGATGGTAATAATAATAATATTTTAAATTCAAATGATGATGGTGGTGGTATAAAAATAATCGTTTCATTTGATGGTGGTGGTATGAGGGGTATTGTTTCAATATTATTATTAAAAGAAATTCAAAATATATTGGGATTTGATATTGGAGTAAATTGTGATATTGTTTGTGGTACAAGTACTGGTGGTATAGTTACTTATGCAAAATTATTTAGTGTTGATAATGATGAACTTTTAAGACTTTATTGCGAATTTGGTAAGAAAATATTCCCATCTTCATCAATGGGTATAATGTATAACGTTTATGAAGAGAGTACATTATGTAGTACCAAAGAGTTAATATCTACTTTAGAAACCAATTTCCAAGGTAAAATAATGTCTGATAGAAAAGGATTCGTTGTAACTGTTGCTCAAGATAAAATCAGTGCTGAAAAAAGTGTAAAGATTTTCGCAAATTATCAAAACCCTTCAACAAATTTACATGACGACGATAGCACATCAGTGGTGGATATCATTCGTTCCACAGCTGGAATTCCAGGTTTATTCCATCTCTATGAAAATGATAAATACATCTATTACGATGGCGGATTCCAATACAATTGTAATTTACCAATTGCATTAATTGAAGCATCTTCACTATATCCAAATGCTTCAAAATTATTATTCATTTCAATTGGAACTGGTTATGGTAAAAATGATTCACCCAATTATTATTGTTCAAATGATTCAACTGATGATAGGGTTGAAGAGTATTTAAAACAATTTCAAGATCAATCATCAATTGGTGGAATTAAATTAAAATCATCTCAACAAGCTTCTCCAACAAAACTTGGTGGAATCTATGATTTAATTAAAAATTTATATAATCTTTATAGAAATTATGTCAATATGACAGATACTTATGTAGTTTTACAACAATTTTTAAAAGATCATCAATTGGATGACCATATATTCACCTATCGTTTTGATGTACAATTAGAATATGATATTAGTCTACGTGATAGTTCATTACAAGCTGAACAAGAAATGCAAAGATCAGTTTATGATTATGTAAATTCAAATACTAGTTTTAAGAGATCTGTTTCAAATATTAAAAAATTAATTGAATTAAATAATAATAATAATAATAAACAATTGTAAAAATAAAAATATAAAAATAAAAATAAAAAAAAAACATTGTATACTTTTTAGAATAATTAAAAAAAAAAAAAAACAGTAAAAATGATAGATTTGGAATATTGTTTTTACTGGAAACAATCAATTTTTTTTTTAGATATTTATTATTTTATTTATTTTTAAATTTTTTTTTTTTTTTTTTTTTTAAGAGACATTCAGAAATATTTCTGAAAAAAAAAAAAAAAATTGTTTTTTTTTTTTTTTTTTTTTTTCGGTTTTGATCACAATAGTGACTTTTAAAACAAATAAAATAGAATGTTGTTGGTTGAAGAACTATTTTGGAAAATTTTTAAAAATAAATTTTTATTTAATAAAATTTTTGAACATATAGAATCAACTGAAATTGATTACGATGATCATAAACAAATAACTGTTTTTAATAAAATTAAATTTAAATATTTAACAACATTTGGTTTCTTAATTCTAGAGGAGCAATATGAATTAATAAAATGTAAATTAAAAAGTAATGATCACATTAGTTTTAATGATACAAATTCAATAAGAATATTTTTTAATATGCTTCAAGTGAATATTAATAAAAATAAAAATAATAATAATAATAATAATAATAATAATAATAATAATAATAATAATAATAATAATAATAATAATAATAATAATAATAATAATGAAAGTGAATTATATTTGGAAGAATCAGTTAAAGAAAATTTTAAAGAAATTCTAACATTGGTTCTAAGAAAAAGAAGAGAAGAATTTGAGATTAAAGATTTAATAAGAGAAGCTGTTAATCACGAAAATTATGAAGCATTATTAATATTATTAAATGATGAATTCAAATTCCAAGTTTTACCAGATATAATAATATTAGCATTACAAACTTGTAAAAATCCATTAATTATAAAAATATTATTAGAATCTCCTTATTCAACAATAACTCCAGATATAATAAATCATTCACTTTATTTAATTTTTAATAATTATAATTTAATTAATAATAATAGTGTAAAACATGAATTAGCAATTCAAATAGTATATGATAATTTATTTTCAAAGAAAGAATATGATGTAACCAAATTACAAAAAATTAATTTACATAATTTACTTTTATTAAAATCAACAGAATTACAAAATAAATTAATAGATTTAAATATAATTGAAACACCAGATTCTATACATTTAGAATTATTTAAATTTTCAATGAATTTAAAATCATTTTTAATATTTATTAAAATTTATTATAAATATTTTAATAATAATAATAATAATAATATTAATAAATCAAAAATGAATGAAATTCCTAAAATAATTCAAGATAAAATTAATAATATTAATAATGAAGAAGAAGAAGAAGAAGATAAATTAAAAGAATTACAAAAATTATTAGTAATCGAAACTAAATCATTACCATTATATTTAAAATATTTAATGAAATGGGATGAACCAATTAAAGAATTAAAAGAGTTTGAATTAGTTTATCAATTTTGTTTTAAAACATTTAGTTTAAATTGCTTAAAATTTTTAATAGATAATAATTTTAAAAATAGTTTATTTTTAATAAATAATAAATTTAAAAATGGTTCATCCCATAATAATAGAATTAAATTATCATCAATAATGTTTGCCAATAGAAGTTTAATTGAAATTATTGAATTTTTACAATTTGCATATTGTAATGAAAATAATTATTTGAAATTGAAATCATTAAATTATGAAAAATTTCATTTTTTAAATGTTTTTAATTACATTATGAAAAGTAGTAAATGCAATTTTAAGATTTATAATCAATTTATTATAATTGTAAATAAAATTTCAAAAAGTAATATTACCAAATCGAAACTACCACTCACTTGGAATTCAATATTACCAGATATATTAAATAATAAAAATAAATTATTAATATTAATTAAAAATAAATCAACGATTAATTGGATTTTTCAAAATATTGGAATGAAAGAAATTTCCAATACATTAAATAAAAATAAATTTAAATTTAAATCATTAGAATTACTTCAATTTTATTTAAAAAAAATTAAAGCTTTTGGTTTAAAAAATGGAAACTTTCTTGAAATTGATGCAACTGAATTATGTAAAGAAGCAATTGAATCATGTAATCTTAAAGAATTAAAAATTTTAAATGAAATGGATTTATCACCAATAAAACCATTGGATATTAATTTTTCACTTTTTAAAAAACAAAGAAAAGAAGAAAAAAAAGTAATCAAAGAAGAAGAAGAAGAAGAAGAAGAACATGAGGAAGAAGAAGAAGAAGAAGAACAAGAGGAAGAAGGAGAAGAAAAAGAAGAATTATTAACAATTGAAAATTTTAAAGAAATGATAAATTATTTAAATCAAATTAATTTTAAAATAATTTCAAATGATATGTTTGATAGATTCTTTATTGCAGTTTTAAAAAGTTTTCCACAATTAATTGAAATCATTAATACCACAAAATTAAGAGTATTGAATATTTTGAATATTTTATTTGATTCTCAATATTATTTTGATGAAAATAAAAATATTAATTATTTATTACCACTACTTTTAAAGTTTGAATCTAAAATTTTAAAAGATTTAGAATCTCATCAATATAATTTATTAAGTAATCAAGAAAATGGTGATGTTCTATATAATAAAGAATCATTTGAAAATATTTTTAAAATTATTCAATTTTGGGTAAATCAAATTCAACAATTTTTGAATGATAAAACTAGTATTGATACAAGTGGTGATGGTATAAATATTATATTTACAAGATTTTTAAATCATTTTTATAGAGAATTATTATCAATTAAATTAATTAAAAAAGATCAAGTTATAGAAGTTAATAAATTTATTAATGGAAGAATTCCATCATATTTAAATGATAATAATTTATATTGTACAATGCGTTACTTTTTCATTTGTTCACCAAAGTTTACAAAGTATTTAATGTCAAGATCAACAATAGAAAAAAGAAGAAGTATTGATTATGTAAAAATATGTTGTGATCAAATAAATCCAAATTTTCAATTTTTTGAAACAAATATTTTAGATCCAGATATCTTTACAATTGATTTCATTTTTAATTCAGATTTTGGCACAGTAATAAATAGATTAATGGATCAATTAACAGATTATAATTCAAAATCATTAAATTTCAATTTAAATACCAATTTATCCTACTTTTTACATATAAGAAGGGTAGATTTATTTTTTGAAGAATTTAATAGATTTAAATTATTTGATAGTAGTACAAATACAAATACACCTAGAACAATTGTTTTAAATAATTTAGATTCACAGCAAATATTAATAACACCATATAATAAAATAAAAGAAACTAGTATTTATTATGAAAAACTTCAAGAATTAAATGAAAAAGAAGATCGTTTAAAACATTATTCAATTGAAGAGAATTTATATTTATTAATGGTTAGAGCTTTAAATGTTAATGAAATTCAAAGATTCATTGAAATTCATTATGACCATCCATTAATTCATAATAAAATTTTAAAGTTTGCTTGTGGTGCTAATAGATTTGAAATTGTGGATTTCTTAACTTCAAATTTTATTGTTGATTTTAGTGAATTTTGGAATAGTTTGTTCGATAGTCCAAACACTGATCAATTATTTCAACATTTATTCAACAATTATCCTGAATTCAAAAATATAATAGATCAATCATTATCAAATTTAATTGAAAAAGAATTTAAAAACCTTCAAATACTTCTTTTACAATTATTACCATACATTTTCCATAAAAATGAATACCAACATTTATATTCAAAATTCTTAAACAACGCTTCAAATATTAAACAAGTATTAACTGAAATTATGAATTTAGATAGTTTTGATTTATTAGTTGAAGACATGAGAAATGAAGATTATACAGATGATGATTTTGAGGAAGAAGAAGAAATGGAAGAAGAAGAAGAAGAAGAAGAAGAAGAAGAAGAAGAAGAAGAAGAAGAAGAAGAAGAAGAAGAAGAAGAAGAAGAAGAAGAAGAAGAAGAAGAAGAAGGAAATGAAGAAGTAGTAGACGATCAAGAAATGGGAGAATATGATCAACATGAAGAATTAGGAGTAGAAGAAGGAAATGAACAAGTAGGAGATGATGAACATTTATATAATACAGTAAAAAATATATTAAATTTAGATGATTCTATAAAAGTTTTAAAAGAATTAGCATGTAGTAATATTGAAAATAGACAATTTCAAACTAATATATTCACAATTTCATTTTTAAATGGATATTCAACTCTTTGTGAAATGATTTTAAATTATTTTCCAAATAAATTTCAAATAACAAAATCATTAATTGATAAATCATTAAGAACTTCAAATATTGAAATCATCAAATACTTTTATAAAAATAAAACAATTGAAAAACATAGAATATTAAATTATGTAAATCAACAATTAAAAAATCATACAAATTTTAAATATTTAGATTGGATAAAATAAAAAATTAAATAAAAAAAATAAAAAAAAATAAAAAAATAAAAAAAATAATTATTTAAAAAATAAATGAATACATTTAATTTTATTATTATCTGATTTAAAAACAGAAAAACATTTCAAAAAGGGGTGAATTTGTAATGTTTCTTTTTTATTGTTTTGGTGCTGATGATTTAAGGAAACTGAATTTCTTCTTTCTGTTGAATTCTTTGATTTCATCACAGGTGATTACACCATCACGGTCAAGATCCATTTGTCTGAAGATACTATCAGTAATAAGTTCTGGATCCTCAGCACCTTGTTCAGTGAATCTTTGAAGAACTTCATCTCTGGTAATCTATAATATTTTTTTTTGTTTTTTTATAAAAGAAATTAGTTATAAATAAAAAAAATTAATTTGAAAATAATTAAAATAATTACTTTTCTATCACCATCTTTATCATTATCATTAATAAATTTTTCAACATCCCAATTTAAAACTTTTTCAATTTTCTCATCGTTCATTCTAACAATTCTAAGTTTGGCCTCTTCAATTGTTAATTCACCATTTTTATCAGTATCATCACGGAAAAGCAAATCAGCTATTTTGGAAATTGGGTGAGGGAAAAAAAAAAAAGAAAAATAAAAAATTTAAAAATTATTTCAATTTTTTTATTTTTATATTTGGAAATAAAAAAAGATAATTACCAATTCTCTCTGGATTTTTTTTACCAGCTTTTCTCAATGTTTCTACTATTTCAATATAGGTAATTTTACCATTACGGTCTGAATCATATTTTTTAAACAAACTTTCAAGGTCTTTCTCCATTCCCTTTCTAATATCTTTATAGTGGACTGTGGCAGACATTTTTGCTATTCGAATTTGAAAAAAATATTAAAATAATGAGATAAAAAGTTTAATGAATAATTATGATATGGAAAAAAATAATAAAAAAAATAAAGGAATATTCCTTTAAATACTAAAAAAAAAGCACATTAAAAAAAAAAAAAAAATAAATAAAAAAATAAAATTTTATTATTATTAATTTTTTTTTTTTTATATGAAATTATTCATTTTTGTAGTTTGGAGTAATTTTGAGTGAAGTTAAATTATACAAACTGTTTATTATATTTTTTTTTTATTTTTTTATTTTTTTATTTTTTTTTTTTTTTGTTATAGATTGTTGGAGATTAAAAATTTCCATTTTCATGATAGTGGGAAAAATGTGTTTTTTTTTTTTTTTCCTAAAAATAAACTCAATATTTATCTTCAATAATGATTAAAAAATTTGAGATTTGAATGGGGGAACTATGATTATTTACAAAAAAACAATAAAAAAAAAAAATTAATAAAAAATAAAAAAATAAAAAAAAAAAAAAAAAAAAGGAAAAAAATAAAAATAAAAATAAAAATAAAAATAAGAGAAAAACTAAATCAATTTTTTTCATTTTTTAAAATTTTTTTATATTTCCAATTATTTTTAAATTAATTTATATTGAATTAATTTCCAAACTTATATCTTTTAAATTATTTTTTATTTTTATTTTTATTTTATTTTTTTTTTCTTCATTAGGATTTTGTTTTTTTATTTAATTTTTCAATCCAAAATATTTGATTTTTTTTTTTTTCTTTTTTTGGGCCTTTTATTATTTTGATTTATTTTTTTTTTTTTTTTTATTTTTTTTTTTTCAATTTTTTTTTTTTTTTTTTTTTTTTTTTTTTTTTTTTTTTTTTTGAATAATTATCGCAGT
>NC_007087.3:879069-881569 GCF_000004695.1 Dictyostelium discoideum AX4
TTATGGATAATTTCTTTGGGATCTCAACAGCAACAGGGAATAATAATAATAATAATATTATAGTTAATGGAAATAGTACAAATAATACTCAACAATATATAAAAAATAAAAAGAGATTAGCAGTTGGTCCAGTATGTGGTGCAATTACAAAGATTGTTGGTGGTGGAGTAGGTTCTTGTCAAATTATTGGAAAATGTAGGTGGCATAGTAATAATAATAATAATAATAACAATAATAATAGTAATAATCATAATAATAATAATAATAATAATAATAATAATAATAATAATAATAATAATAATAATAATAATAATAATAATAATAATAATAACAATCATAATAATAATAGTAATAATAATAATATAAATGGGAATTCAACAATTAATACAGATGATCAAATTGATCTTTCACCATCATTGTCACCAACATTCTCAAATAATAGTGTAAATACAGCAACAACCACCACCACCCCTTCTTCATATAATATTCCATCAATTTTTCTTACAACTCAACAACAACAACAACAACAACAACAACAACAACAACAACAACAACAACAACAACAACAACAACAACAATCTCCACAACAATCTCCACAGCAATTTCAATCTCCACCACAAAATCAACAACCTCAACTTTCAATACCGTATAAAAAGAGACATATCATTGATAGAAATATAACATACATCGAAGAGACTCATATAAATAGTAATGATAGTGAACATGAATATAATGTAGAATATGATGATGATTATTATGATGATGATGACGATGATG
This sequence comes from Dictyostelium discoideum AX4, assembly GCF_000004695.1. Taxonomy (NCBI): domain Eukaryota; phylum Evosea; class Eumycetozoa; order Dictyosteliales; family Dictyosteliaceae; genus Dictyostelium; species Dictyostelium discoideum. Next base: position 879,847 of record NC_007087.3, read on the forward strand.
ATCAACCAGCTTTTAAAAAATTAAATAGCCTAAATAATAATAATAGTAATAACAACAATAATAATAATAACAATAACATTAATAACAATAATAGCAATGGATTTTATAATTACAATGGAAATAACTATAGTAATGTATATATAAATGGTAGTAGTAGTAGTGGTAGTAATAATAATAATAATAATAATAATAATAACTCTTTTTATGGAAATAACAACTTTGTAAACAGTAACCAAAATAACAATGGCCATCATCATAATAATCACCATCATAGTAGTGGTAGTAGTCACAATTTGAATGGAAATACAAATGGTTTCCCTTTTACTAATATTCAAAACTATAACCTCAATAGTAATAATAGTGGTAATAATAGTGGTAATAATAGTGGTAATAATAGTAATAATAATGGATATTATAATTTCAATAATAGCGGAAATCATCATAACAATTTTAGTAGTGGAGGAAATCATAATCACAATAGTAATAGTAATAACAATAATAATAATGGCAATAATAGTAATGGTAATGGTTTAGATTTTTACTCATTGTTGGATAACAAAAGAATTACTAAAAATTATTAAATAAAAAATATATTTCAATGTGTAAATACAAAAATTTTAAATTGTTTATCACATTTTCTCTTTTATTTTTTATTTTTTATTTTTTTATTTTTTATTTTTTTATTTTTTTTTTTAATTATTTTTTAAAATAAAAATAATAAATATACAAAAAAGGGTAAAAAAATATTTATTTAAATTAATATGGATATTGATTGTTAATTTCCAAATTTTGTTTTAATTTTCTTTTTTTTCCTGTGGAACATTATCTTTGTTTAATTCACATAATAATTTAATTCTTTTCTGATTGAGTAATAAAAACTTACTTGTTGAGAAATAAAAACTTACTGATTTTGTGTACACTTTCTTTCCAATTAGCAATCGATTTTCTTAGAATTTAATTTTTGAAATTCTTTTTCAAAATTCTCTTAAGAGATCATATTTTAGTTTCAAAATGGCAATTATCACAATAATCTCCACTTTCCAAAAATGATTCAGTTTCAGAATCTTTCAAATTAGTCAAATCAATTTCCAAAGATAATTATCTTTTTCCATTTTTTTTTTATTAAATGAATTTGATTATTTTAATATTAGGAAGAGTTTTTTTTTTTTTTTCATTTTTTCAATAATTTTGAATTTGTTTAGATAAAATAATAGTTTTTTTTTTTTTTTCATTTTCCCAATAATTCCAAAATTGTTAATTTTTTTTTTTTTTTTTTTTTTTTTTTTTTTTTTTGAAATTTCAAATTTGAATAAAAAAAAAAAAAAAAAAAAAAAAGAATGTAAATATTAAGTAAATTAATACTCAAATTCAAATAAAAATAAACAAATAAATTCGCAAATAAAATTTTTTTTTCTTTATACAAAATTTAATTTAATTTGAAAACTTTTTTTTTTTTTTTTTTTTTTTTAATTTTTTTGGTATATATTTTAAATAATAAAAAGCTCCCCCCAACCCATTATTTCATTAATTTATAACATTTGTGTGGGACGTGTGGTGTGAGTGTGTTGGTAACTTTTTAAAAAATATAAAAAAAAAAAAAAAAAATAATAATAAAAAATAAAAAATTTTCTTTTTTTTTTTTTTTTTTTCTTTTTATTTAGCCATGTTAATATTAATTCATAAAGATATTTGAACATTTATTTATTTATTTATTTATTTTATT
>NC_007087.3:886569-889069 GCF_000004695.1 Dictyostelium discoideum AX4
ATTATATTATTATTTTTATAGAAAATATTTAAATTGTGGATTAAATATACTCCCACCAGATTCATATTTTCAAGGTAAATTCTTAGGAATTGATTTAAGTAATAATAATATTACAAGTGAATTACCAAATATTTTCCAACCAAATGATACACGACCCCCATTGAATATGGTATTTGGTAATAATAAGTTTTATGGTGTTATACCTCCAAACTTTTGTTATCATGCTTTTAATATTTCATATAATAATTTCCAAACAGAATTACCAATGTGTTTTATATGTCATTATTACTCAATTAAAGATAGTTTAATGGGGAATAATTATACAAACATGGTTAATGGTAAACTTCCAAATTGTACAGGAATAAAGTTCACTTCAAATGCTGTATTTGCATTGAACGAATATTCATTTGTTGAAGGAGAGAATTTAGGTTGGAGTTATGCTAATCAAGAAAATATACTTACGACTCCCTATGTCTCTCTAACTACGTTTATACCAAATAAAAAAATGAAAATTTACTTTTCAACAATGGCTTCATATCCGATATTAAAGAAAAATAATTTTACAGTAAATTTATTTTATAAAGAAATTCCATTCAATACAACTATTAATGTTGAAATAAGTCCACCAATTATTAAAGGTATTTTCCCAGATCCTCCAAATATGTATAGTTCAAGTTTTATGATTGTTGGTACAGCACTTCAATCGGATGGAGCACCATATGAAATTCCAACTATTTATTTCGATAATATGCAATGTATTGTTAAATATGTTACAAGTTTAAGTCCTTATTGTACAATTAATAGTTTTATAGCAGATAAAATCTATAATGTTAGCTTTTATTTACCATCAACAAACTTGACATCTGAAATATATCAATATAATTTCACAAGAATTTCTCCATACATTTTTGAAATAATTTCACCAAAAAGAGATCAAGGTGGGTTAGTCCAATTTTTAGGTTATTTTTCAGGTTTCACCACCCCAAGTGTTGAAATTGGTGGTAACGTTTTAAATGTTCTCTTTTATAATATAACATTAATAACAACATCGATTGGAGCTGGTAGTGGACCTTTGTTATATAATATCACCTTTGACAATCTTGTTAGTCATAGTGGTAAATTTAGATACTCTGATGATCCAATCTACTGTGATTTTTGTAATGAATTTAATGGTGGTGGTGTTTGTAATACTACAATTGGAAAATGTGAATGCTCAAATAAATATCAAGGTAGTACATGTACGATCACATCTCAATATGTATCATCAATCATTCCAAGTTCAACTGAAGGTGGTTTAGCAATATTCAATGGTTGGTTTGGTAATGATCCTCATAATAATTTAAAAGTATTCATTGGTGATAAACAATGTTTACCAATTTTCACAACTAATGAAACTACAATCACTTGTGAAGCACCACCAGGTGATGGAATATTCACTATTCAAGTTAATCAAAATTCTGTTGATTATACTTTAAAAAATTCATATGAATATTTTAAACAAATTAAAGAATGTCCAAATGATTGTACTTCAAAAATTAATGGTCAATGTAATAAAACCACTGGTTTTTGTAATTGCTTTACAAATTGGTATGGCTTCGATTGTAGTATTTTTAGTAATCAATCACCAAATTCAAATACATCAATTGATTATAATAATGGTAATACAAATATTACAAATCAAGAGACAATCTTTCAAATTTCATTTTATTCACTATTAGAAATTGATATAAATGGTAAAACAGTAAATGAATATCAATTAAATAATAATTGGATAATTAATAATAATAATAGTAATAGTAATCAATTTATTTATTCATTTATTCAAAGTATTCAAAATAATGGATCTTGTAATATTACATATAGAATTGAAGAGATTCAAGTTGAAAAGAATATATCTTTTGCAGGTATTGATTATTCATTGGAAGGTGGTTCAATAAAAACAACTATATTAATTGAAAATTATAAATATTCAAGTAATTTAAATACACTACAATTACAATTTAAATCTTTAGCTACTAGTAATAAAAATATTGATAATGATGATGAATGTGACATCAATGAAAAAGATACAATAATTGATAGTAATCAACAAGGTTATGTTACTATTATAAAGAATTCAAAGATATTAATTGGTAGATTTTTAAATAGAATCATTTCTGATGGTAAATCAACATTTATTTCAACATCTTTAATTTCAAAAAGTAATGATTCTGTCATTGTTGGAATGAATTTACCACATTGCATAAATTGTTTTATTGATCCAGATTATTCAGTTTTGGTAACACCTAATTTCAAATCAGATTGTGGAAATTCTGAAAATAATAAAAAACAGTGGCTTATTCCGGTAGTTGTTGTCGTTCCAATTATTGCAATTTCTTTAATAGTTGCCATATCTTATATTATTTATCGTAAAAAAATTAATAGAAAATTTAAAAACAAATTAAAAATGATTGAATTATCAAATAAATAATTTTAGATTTATTATTATAATTAAAAAAAA
>NC_007087.3:899069-904069 GCF_000004695.1 Dictyostelium discoideum AX4
ATGTGTTATATAAGTTCTGATACAGTCAACAAAATTTTTTTTTTTCTTCAAAAAATTTTTTAATAAAAAAAAAAATTAAAAAAATGAATAATAATAATAATCAAAATAATAACCAAAATAATAACCAAAATAATATTATCCATAATAATAATCATAATTTAATTTCAAATATTAGCCAAAATAGTATTAGCCATAATAATAATAATAATAATAACCATAATATAAATAGTAATCAAAATAATCAAAATATTAATAATATAATAGGTAATAATAATAATAATAATAGTTTAAATTCAAATAATATTCCAAGTAATTTAAGCATTATAAGTAATAATAATAATAATAATAATAATAATAATAATAATCAAAATAATCAAAATAATCAAAATAATAGTAATAATCAAAATAATAATAATAATCAAAATAATAATAATAATAATTTAAATTCAAATAAAGGTCAACCAATTGTAAATAATAATGGACAAATTTTATATGAATGTGATTGCCATTTATGTCAACGTGGTCCGCCATTATTAACGGTCAAATTCTATAAGACTGGATTATGGAAGAGAAAGTTAGAGATTTGTTTATGGGTGGTATTAATGAGACAACTTAAAGAGGAATCAATTAATGAAATTGAAACAGGAACCTATGATGAAACAACCGATGTAATCAACGTTAACAATGTCAATGGAAATAATATTATAACCACGCCAATCGGTCAGAATAGTGAATATAAATATAAGGAGATGAAGAATTTCGTTCACACCAGTGTGATCGCCGAATTTGTAGAGACACATCATCATCTCCTCGAATTGACATCCCAAATTGAAGGCGAAGAAGAATGGAGACACTCTGTAATCAAAGCATTATCAAATCATAAAGATACCTTTAAATCCGGTTTACATTCCCCATTTGGTAAGAGAGGATTTTGGTCATTACAAGAACACCATTTAAGTGATCCTTGGGATGATTCCGATAATAGTGATGATGAAGAGGATCAAAATAACAACAACAATAGTAATTTAAATTTAAACGATGGTGGTAGTAATGGTAATAGTGAAGAAAAAGAAAAGAAACAACCAGTTCCACACCATCCAGTTAGAACTCCAATCAATAGGTCAACCCATAGATGTGGTGTAGTTGACAAACTTAATGGAAATAAACCTTGTCATCGTATTGGTTTTTGTAGAGATCATTATACAATCACTTTAAAGAAATTAAAAGTCCCAAAAAAAAGTAAAAAAATTAAAATTGTAAATCATTATAATAGTAGTTTAAATAATAATAATAGTAACAGTATGAATAATAATAATAATAATAACAATAATATGAATAATAATAATAATAATAACATGAATAATAATAATAATAATAATAATATGAATAACAATAGTAATAGTAATAATAACAATAATAACAACAATAATAATAATATGAATAATATGAATAATAATAGTCCAAACAACCTTTTTAGTAATAATATGGTCGCCACTAATTATGGTTATAATAATAACAATAATAATAATAATAATAATAACAATAACAATAATAATAATAATAATAATAATAATAATAATAGTAATAATAATAACTATAATAATAGTAATAATAGTAATAATAATAATAATAATAGTAATAATTATAATAATAGTAATAATGGTAATAAATATCTTAATGGTAGTGGCGGTGGCGGTGGAAGTTGCGGAGGTAGTGTCTATAATAATAGTAGTGACGAGTATGATGATTATGAGGAAGAGTATGACGAAGTTGAAGAGATTAATTCCGATCATGAAAGTAATATGTCCATGAGTGCCAGTTCTAATAATGGAAATGGGGCAGGAATGGATAGTAGTTTTAATATAAAGAGATCTTCCTCATCTTCATTGTCAACATCACCATTACCATTAAGTAGTCCATCACTTCCATTTAGTGGAAAAAGAAATTATTTATCTCAACTTGTACAACCAAATCCTGCATCATCATCATCATCATCATCATCATCATCATCATCATCATCATCATCATCATCATCATCATCATCATCATCATCATCATCATCATCATCATCATCATCAAATTCCTCTTCTTCTTCTTCTTCTTCTTCCTCAACCAACCTTTCATCATCACCATCCTCTTCAACTACAATCCCAACTTTATCACCACCAAATAATAATAATAATAATAATAATAATAATAATAACAATAATAATAACAACAATAATAGCAATATTACCACAACTACAATCTCATCAACTTCATCATGTTCATCATCAGCGATTTCATCATCAATTTCGTCACCAATTACACCATCATCAGCGATTTCATCTTCATCAATATCCTCATCATCATCATCTCCATCTTCTTCATCTTCATCATTTCATACTCAACCACAGCCATTCCAAATTAAAACACAACAACACCCATTCCAATTACAACATCATAATAATAATAATAATAATCAACAACAACAACAACAACAACAACAACAACAACAACAACAACAACAACAACACTACCAATCATCTTCACATCATATTAATAATCATCATAATAATTTCCATCAACATCAAAGCTATAGTATTCAACCACTTAGAACTTCATTACAAGTAATAAATGGTAATTTTAATAATATCTCTGATTTTGAAAAAGATATCTTACAAAACTTCAATTTCTATTCAATTATCAATCATTTAGATAGTCAAAAGAATGCATGTTTGGATTTATATAAATTGAGTAGAGAATATGTTAGATTCATTATTTTAAAAATAATAGATTCCGATACAAATAATCATGAATCTGGTTCTGGATATAATGTTAAATTATTACCAAGTCCATTAATTGATGTAAGTTGTTATTTATTAGTATTATTTTATTTTTAGTATTAATTATCTAATTACTTTTTTTACTAATATTATTACTATTTATTATTATTATTATTTTCATTATTTTAGTTATTTTGGAGAACTCATATATTATTTACAAGCTCATATAGACAATTTTTACAATTAATTGATGTCAAGATTGGTTATGAGCCAAATTCTGATTCTCAAGAAGATCGAAAACAAAAGTATGAAAGAACACTCGACTTGTATAAGTCTCATTTTCCACCAATTCAACCAAAATCAATAGAAAGAGAAATTTGGGCATTGGAATTGTAAATAACTAGTACAACAACTTAAAAAAAAAAAAAAAAAAAAAAAAAATGAATAAATAAATAACAATAAACTTTCCAAAAAAAAAAAAAAAATTATTAAAAACAATTCTTATAAAAGGTAGTAGTAGTATTAGTATTAGTAGTAAAAAAAAATTATTAAAAATAAATAAATGGAAATAAATCGGAAAAAAAAAAAATAAAAAAATAAAAAAATAAAAAAAAATTCTATTTATTTTTATAATTTTAAATTTATGTTTTTAGTTTGACATGGACAACATCCAGTTGGTTGCTCTCCGAAATTACATTCTCTATAAATTAAAAGACATGGTATTTTGTCTGGGCAAGGTTGACAAGCTTTTTTCATTTTTTTATTTTTTATTTTTTTTTTTTGCGTTAGTATTTATATCATTTTTTTTTATTATTATTATAATTTACTTACTTCCACAACAATTTTTTGGTAAAATAACAAGTGTTTCATATGGTCCACAAATTGGGTTAATACATGTTACTTTTGAGCAATCAATTTGTTTGCAATTAAAATACTTTAAATTTAATAGTAATAGAAAAATAAAAATTTTGAATTTCATTTTTTAGGTTTTGAGATTGATAAACAAAAATTGTTGATAGTGATAATCAAAAAATAAAAAAATAAAAAAAAAAAAAAAAAATTAAAAAAGGAAATAAAATAATAAAATAAAATAATTTAAAAATGGAAATTAAAATGCCAGATTAAGTGATTCTGGAGGGGTTTTTTTTTTATTTTTTTTATTTTTTTTTATTTTTTTTTTTTTTTTTTTTTGGACACCCTTTAATATTTTTTTTGGCATTATTATATAAATTAGTTTAAATTTGTCTAAAACATATTTGAAGTTTTTGAAAAAAAAAAAACATTTTATTTAGAATTGATTAATTTAACTATTTATAAATTTTATTTAGAATTTATTAATTTAACTATTTTTTTTTTTTTTTTTTTTTTTTATATGATTTTTATTATCACTTTTATTTTTTATTATTGTTTTTTTTTATATTTAAAAAAAAAGAGATAATACCACCTTAACAAAATAAAAAAAAAAAAAAAAAAAAAAAAAAAAAAAAAAAAAAAAGATTTATTAAATAAAACATTACACCCAAAAAAGAATAAAAATAAAAAATAAAAAAAAAAAAAAATAAAAAAAAAAATAAAAAAATAAAAAAAAATAAAAAAAAAAAAGAACTTTTTCAATGCATTATTTAAAATTCCAACAATGAACAACTTAAATGATAGTAATAATCATTTACTAAAAAGTGGGGGTACTTCTATACAAGTAACAGAAATTAAAGATATACCCCCAGATTCACCTTTTTCGTCTGAAGACGATATAGAATTTCTTGAAGTTAATTCTTTGGAGAGTAAGTCAAAGAAAAGAAAACTTAAAGATTTGGCACCCCCCTCAAATAATGATAAAAATGAAGATAATAATAATAATAATAATATATTTGTAAACAATCCAATAATACCATCACCATTATCATCATCGTCACCATCATTAAAAGTTGGAACTACTACAACAACAACAACAACCACCACCACCACCACTTCAGCAGCAGAAGAAGCAGAAGAAGCAGAAGCAACAACTGTAAATAGAATAATCTCTTCATCATCATCATTACCTACATTTTCAAAAGATAAAGAAATAAAAGAAGTAGATAAAGAAAGTTATTCTATACATTACTCACCACCCATACCATCATCATTGTCACCATCTTTGTCAAACCTATCATCATTACCAACAGATCCAATTGAATTAGTAGTTTATCTTAAAGATAATTTACCATTGAAAGAGATTTCCAAAAAGATGAATAT
>NC_007087.3:909069-946569 GCF_000004695.1 Dictyostelium discoideum AX4
AAAATAAAAAATAAAAAAAAATAAATACTGACACCCCATAGTGTCAGTCCTAAATAATTATTCATCAATATAAAAACAATGTAAATCCAAATAAATTTTTATTTTGTAAAGTATCACATTAACAATATATCAAGAAATAAATAATAGTATTAGTTTGGATAAAAAAAAAAAAAAAATAAATAAAAATAAAAAAAAGTAAAAAAATAAAAAATGTTTAGATATTACAATCCAATTACCAATAATTTTTGTAGTGGTAATCTTGAAAATGATAGTGAAAATGAAAATAAAATTGAAAAAAAAAATGAAAAACTTTTAGCAACAACATTAAGTGCTGATCTTCAAGGCTATAAAGATTTCTTAGGTAGTTGTACATTTGAAGGTTGTAAAAGAAAATGTTTAATGTTTTGCAAAAATAAAAATAGAAAAACATGTACTTGTACTCATTCTCTTAGTTATCATTTTAAAAATAATAATAATATAAATAATAACATAAATAATAATATAAATAATAATATAAATAATAATAGTAATAATAATAATAATAATAATAATAATAATAATAATAATAATAATAATAATAATAATAATAATAATAATAATAATAATAATAATAATAATAATAATAATAATAATAATAATAATAATAATAATAATAATAATTCCAACGAAGAATTCATTGAAAAAAGAAATGAATTATTGGCAATTTATTATAAACCACAACAAGTTTTAACTTCATTATCAGAAAATGAAAATTATAGCTTAAAATCATCACCATCATCACACGTCAAAAAAACTAAAACACAAAAGCCAAAAAAAGCAGCACTCAAAAAAACGATCTCTTCTCCAATAACAATTCAAAAAATAAATAGAGAAAGAAAGAAAGAAAATCAAAATAATCTCCAAACCGTTATTGATGATAATTTTATTAATACTCTTCCTCAACTTTCTGATGAGTTTTATTTTTTTCAAGTTAATTGTAATTTATTTTACCCACTTTCAAATAATTTTAATTTGCAATAAAAAAAAAAAAAACTTTTCAAAAATTGAAAAACGTCCTAACACATGTCCTTTTAAAAAAATAAAATAAAAACAATCAAAAAAAAAAAAAAAAAAAAAAAAAAAAAAAAGTAAAAAGAAAAAAAAAAAAAAAAAAAAAAAAAAATTTTTGGACTAGGGAAAAAAAAAATATGTTTTATTATTTATAAATAAATAAGTAAATAAATAATTTAATAAAATTTTTTAAATAAAATAGTAAAAATAATTGTGTAAAAACAAAAAAACAAAAAAAAAAAAAAAAAAAAAAAAATTCAAGATTTTTAGATTTTTGTTTTTTGTAGTTTTTTTTAAATAAATAAATAAATAAATAAATTTTGGCACCGTCCAACGGCTTTTTTTTTTTTTTTTTTTTTCACAACATTGTTTTTTTAGATATTTTTTTTTTTTTTTTTTCTTTTTTCAACTATTTTTTTTTTATAATTTTTTTTCTTTTTTTAAACACTATTTTTTAATTTTTTAAATTTTTTTTTTTTTTTTTTTTTTTTCAATCAACCAATTAAAAATAAAAAAATTAAAAATAATTATATCGATTAAAAATAATTTTAATAATTAAAATGTCAATAACATTTACAGTTAAACAAAATATAAAGGAAAATGAAATTTTAAATGTTAAAGAATTTAATATTAAAGATTTCATTAGAAATCAATATGAATTACAATCACCATCTACAAAACCAGAAGCAATCTATAAAAAATTGATTGAATCTGGATGTGATGAAGAGAAAGCAATAGATATGGTAGAAAAAATTGAAATTGATACAGAAGTAAAACGACAAAAAAAAATAAATAAAAGACTGGAATCAAGTAAAATTATTAAATCGAGCATTATAACAGATTATAATGATAATGAATTAAAAATCTTAAATAATAATACCAGTAGTGGTAGTACCAATAATAATAATCATCATCAAAATAGTAATAATGGTTATAATAATAGTTTTGTATATTCTGCCTGGAGGGCCTATAATCATCATCACCATTTAGTGATTCGCCCAGAAAATATTTGGTTGTCAATTATCACCCAATTTTCATTTTATATAAATAAAAATTCAAATTCTTTAAAAGATAAATTCCCGGATTTTGATATCACTATCGACAATCATCATCATCATCATCACCATCATCATCATCACCACCATAATAATAATCATCACCATCATGGTCATCATGATAACCATAACCATAATCATAATCATAATCATAAAAAAGAAATAAATATTAAAACAAATTATTCATTTTCAGAAGCATCATTTGAAAAAATAACAGATGATATTTGGCAACAAATTAGTAATACAATTAAAGATGAATCAATAAAGGAATGGATTATTCCAAATTTTTCAACCACTACACCCTCTGATAAGGTGGTATTTTCGGTGGCATTAAATTCAACTTTAAAAGAATACTTTTATTATAAGGTTACTTCAACCAATGGTCTACCTCAAGTTACAATTTTAGGTACATTGGAAGATTGGAAAAATTTAAGAGATCGTGTTACAAGATTATTAGATTTCGATTTCGAAGGTAACGGAAATCAAATGAGTACTTGGGTAAGTTATTTATTACCTGTGATGGATAAATTCATAGAGTCAGTCAATGAAAATCCTGATATCAATTGGTGGAGTAAAATGGTTGATTATAGACAACAATCAAATAGTTGTATCATTTCTGGTTGGTTATCAGTATTTTGTGTTTTTAAAGAGGATGGTACATTTAGAGGTATAAATGATAATTCAACCAATACCAATACTACAAATCTAAATAATAGTACAAATAGTGCTAATAATAATAACAATAGTACTGGGAATTTATCAAATATAAGTGGCAATAATTTAGCCAATATTAGTGCAAGTAGTTTTGCAAGTATTGCTGCTGCTTCTAATTTTGTAAATGTTAGTTCTGGAAGTTTAAATAGTAGCGGAGATTCATTTAAGGCTAGTGGATCTCCTTGGTTAAAAGTTCAAGATTGTATGCTTGCCAATGATTTACTCTCAACTCAAGTTTTAATCACCGATTTCGATGGTACAAAATATCATAGTGATTTATATGCTGGTCATCTTGCTGTTAAAGCTGAAGATAAATCAAAATTAATTCCCTCTTTAGATTGGTTCCTTGTTATTGAAAGTGGATCTGATTCAAAAAATAAATGTTCAATTAATTAATTAAATAAATTAATAAATTAATTTAAAAAAGTTCAATTTATTTTATAAGAGTATAAATTAAAATTAAAAATATATAGAATAAAATTAAAATTTATAAAATATATAGAATAAAATAAAGATTTATAATATAAAAAAATAAAAAAAAAATAAAAATAAAAAGTGTTTAGAAAAATTAAAAAATAACAATTCAAAATAAAATAAAAAAAAAAACTACCACCGTTCGACATTTCTCATTATTTTAATACTTAATTAAAAATATCAAGAAGTCAAAAAAGACTTTTTTTTGTGCATTGATCAGATTCCAACGTTTTCGTGATTAAAAAATAAAAAAAAAAAAAATGAAGCTACGTTTTTTTTATTTTTTGAATTCTCCTTTATTTTTTTTTCAATCAAAAAAAAAAAAAAAAAAAAAAAAAAAATCAAAAAAAAAAAAATCTTTTTTAAAATTTTAAATTAAAAAAACCCCACACACTAACAGATCTAAAATTAAACTTTTTATTGTTATTATTATTTTTATTTTATTATTTTTTTTTAAATTATTTTCATTTTTTTTATTTTTATTTTTATATTTATTTTTATTTTTATTTTTTAAAATAAAATATTTTTTCTTTTTATTTTAAATATTTTAAATTCACCTTTATTTTATATTTTATATTTTATTTTTTTTTTTTATTTTTTTTTTAATTTTTTTTTTTTTTTTTTTTTTTTAATGTTTCTCGAAAATATAAAACCCAAAAGTTTAAAAGAATTTGATTCTTTTAAAACAAATTTAAATAAAAAAAAAAACATCAAAATAACTTTTTTTTTTTTTTTTTTGTTATTTATTTTTTGGGAAATTAAAAATAACCTCATATCAACCACTATATTAAACCCACACACCCACACTCACACTCATATATACACCAGATAACACTGTTGTAAAAAAAAAAAAAAAAAAAAAAAACAAAAACAAAAACAAAAACAAAAAAAAAAAAAATAAAAACAAAACTCAAACACGTTATACAAATTAATAACCTTTTTTTTATTTTCATAAACCCAAAAAAAAAAAAAAAAATTCCAATAATAATTATTTTTAAATACATTGACCCATTTTTCAATATTGTCTCACAAATATATTTTAGAATTTAAATTTTCAATATTCATAAAACTTACAAACAATAAAAAAAAAAAAATTTATTTTTTTCTCAAATATTTTTAAAATAATAATTAATTGAGAAAAAAAAAATATAAATATATACATATAAAAGAAAAATGGAACCTTTTGAAGATTCATCACCATCGTTAGTATCAACGAATAAAAAAAGAAGATTAAATAATATTGATAAATTAGAATTAGATAATTGTAATTTTTCATGGCTTGATCAATTTGAACAAAAAAAGTTAAAAAGTAATAATAATAAATCACCAAGAGATTCAAATAAACGTGCTGCAGCAATTGAAGCATCAAAAGAATTTAAAAAGCAACAATCCAGAATAAACCATCCAACTAGATACTACAATGACGATAATAACGATAATGATGATGATAACGAAAAATGGATTTATAAAACTCCAAAAAGAGCTGCCGCAATAGAGGCAAAAAAAGTATTAAAAAAACAAACTAAAATCCAAGATAGTGAGGATGAAACCGATGATGAAGAAAATGATCTCAATTTAAATAATTATGGTAGAAAAGAAAAGATTGTTCTTAAAAAATCAACTAATAATAATAATATTAATAACAATGACAACACCAAATCAACTAATGATAATAAAAATATTATAAATGACAATGAAGATGATTCAGATGATGAGTTTACTTATGAAGAGCATGTTGAAGATATTCCTTCACCTCCTGCTCAACTTGTACCAAAAAATATAATTGAAGAGGAAGAAAATAAAATACCACCTCAAAATCAACTTTCAAATGAAAAAATTGTAAATAAAAATAATAATTATAATAATAATAATAATAATAATAATAATAATAATAATAATAATAATAATAATAATAATAATAATAATAATAATAATAATAATAATAATAATAATAATAATAATAATATTAATAATAATAATAATAATAATAATAATATAGAATATATAAATATAAAATTGGAAATTTTCAATTCATCAAATAAATTATGTAAAGAAGTTAAAGTTAAAATCAGTAAGAAAACAAAATTTTATAGATTAATGGAATCAATTATAAAATTGACTGGAAAGAATTTATCAGAATTTACATACAATGATTCACCTTTAAATTTAAATTTCAATCCATCTGATGTTACAGATATAATGAAAAATGGTCAAGATAGTGTAGTAATAATTAAATCTAAAATAAAATAAAAGATTTAAAATAAAAAGAAGGAAAATAGGGGTTTAAGCCCCTCCCCCTCTTCCCCTATTTTCCTTATACAAAAAAATGTATATGTATATGTATAAAAAAAACAATCTATTTATTTTTTTCACTATATATTATACTAAAATTAAATTGATTATTTAAACTAGTTTTCCAACTCTGAGAGTACACTTAAAAGTAATTTCTTTAATGGTGGTTGTAAATCCTTTTCAATTTTATGTTCTTGACTATTTATAATTTCATCATAGTTGTGTTGATAATTATTATTATTAATATTACTATTATTAATATAGTTATTATTATTATTATTATTATTATTATTATTATTATTATTATTATTATTATTATTATTATTATTATTATTATTATTATAATTATTATTATTATTATTAAAATTATTGTAATTATTATTGTAATTATTAATATTATTAATATTATTAAAATTAAAATTATTGGAATTATTATTGGAATTATTATTGGAATTATTATTAATATTGATATTGTCTTGGTTGAAATGTCTTTTATTTGTGTTGTTACTGAGATTTTCTAAATATTTTATATGTTCACTTGTTATATTAATTCCTGTATTATTGTTATTACTATTTTCAAAATTATTACTTTTGAAAGCTGCTGGAGAAGGTGGATTTGAGTTATCACTATTGTAACCACTATTATAACTATTTTCTATAAAGTGATGGTTATTTCCATTGGTATTAATACCATGGCTATTATTATTATTAATATTGTTGTTGTTATTGTTATTGTTGTTGTTGCTATTATATGGTAAATAGTTGAATAAAGATGGTAATTGTTTATTAATATTATGTTGATTATGTTGCTGTTGATGTTGTAAAAATGATGGAGGAACTAAAGAAGATTGTTGATATCTATCTGAAACACCAATATTTGAATTTCCATTGCTATACATTTCCTTGTTATTATTATTATATATATTATTATTATTATTATTATTATTATTATTATTATTATTATTATTATTATTATTATTATTATTATTATAGCTATTGTTGTTATTGATGTTATTATGTTGGAAGTGACTGGCATTATAATTATTACTGTTGTTATTATAAATATTGAAATTATTTGAATTATTGTTATTATTATTATTATAATCATTATTGTTGCTAATATTATGATTATATGAATGAGTGTTACTATTACCGCTACTACTATTATAATTATTATTATTATTATTATTTGATGAGTTATAACTATTATAAACACTACTAGTTGGTGTTGAAAGATAAGAAATTGGTGAAGGTAATATTTGTGATGACTGTTCAAATAATTGTTGTTGTTGTTGTTGCTGTTGTAAAATTTGTTGATGTTGAATTCTTTGTTGATTTTGGTAATGTTGAATTTGTTCCATTTGTTTTTGTTGCTTTTTTGATATTTTGGGTTGTTTTGGTAATTTTGGAGGTTTTGGTTCTTTTGGTGGTTTGGCTTGTTTTTGTGGTTTTTGTGGTTTTGATTCTTTTGATTCTTTTGATTCTTTTGATTCTTTTGATTCTTTTTGTGGTTTTGGTGGCTTTGGTTCTTTTTTAAGTTGATTTGTTAATTGTGATAAAAGGGATGGAGTTTTATCTTCAATAATTTCTTTTTGTTGTTGAAGTATTTGTGGAGTAATTTGAGATTTTAATGTTTGTTGAATTTCTACAATTGGATTATTATTAAAATTATTATTATTGTTTGTTGTTGTTGTTGTTGTAGTTGGTGGTGGTGTTGCTGTAGTTGGTGGTGTTATGGCAGTGGTAACATTTTGATTAATTTGATTAGTTTGAATATTTTCATCTTCATTTTGATCTTCTTGATAATTATATGGTGAAGAAATTGGTGAAGAATTATTTGTTAAAGGTGGTAAAGATCTATCTCTAATTATTTGTCTAAAAACACTAGTTGTTGAATCTGGATAGTTTAATTCTGCTGATAAATAACCCAACTCTTTTAAATAACCAATTGCTGAAAATAAAATAATGATGTGAGAAATATTTGGAATTGGATTCTTTAACCATTCATAAAGAGTAGTAGAGAATGAAACTCTGCTATAGTTTATAAAATTCTCAAAATAACAACATGTTTTCCAAATATTATTTTTAGATAGTATAGGTAATTTATCCAACATAGGTGCCCAACTTTGGAGTAGGGAAAGTTGTAAAAATACAGATGATAAATCTGTACTCCACACTGTTGGACCAAGGTTTTGTGAATTTGAATCATCAAAGTCTTCATCAAATTCACCATTCTCCTCAGTCAATTGAGTTGGGGTTGTATATTTTGAAAGAGTTGGTGTTGGTGTCCTACTAGGTGTTGGTGTTGGAATTCTAATTGGTGTTGGCATTCTAATTGGTATTGGCATTTCCAATGATTCTGTTGATTGTTGTGATTGTTGTTGTTGTTGTGATTGTTGTGATTGTTGTGATTGTTGTTGTTGTTGTTGTTGTTGTTGTTGTTGTTGTTGTTGTTGTTGTTGTTGTTGTTGTTGTTGTTGTTGTTGTTGTTGTTGTTGTTGTTGTAGTTGTTGTTTTGGTGATAATAATAATAAAGGTGGTGGTGGAGTAGGTGAGGATTGTCTAATTGGGATTTGGAGTAAAGGTATTTGTAGTTGAAGTGAAGGCAATTGAATTAGATTTCTTGGTGAATGTAAGGGTGATGTTGATGAAGTAGGTAGATTTGTATGGTGCTTTTCTTTCTTATTTTCATTTTCATTTTCAATTTCATTTTCATTTTTATTTTCATTTTCATTTTTATTTTTATTTTTATTTTCATTTTCATTTTCTTTTTCTTTTTCATTTTCTATTTCTTTTCCATTTTCTTGATCTTGACCTTGACCTTTTTCACCATTAATAATAACTTCTGGTAATTTAATAGTTGGTGTACAATCCATTTCTTTAAAAGAAAATAAATTCTCTGGAACATTTTGGCACTCAATAAATTGATCCCAATCTTTTATTGAAAGTTCACAATATTTTAAAATATAAGAATCTTTTAAAATTTCCAAATCAAGTTTTATATCTTTTTTAATTTCCAACTCTTTTTCATTTTTGTTTTCTTCCATTTCAATTTCTTGATTGTCTTCTTTTATTTTTTCTTTATTTTCTTCATTTACTAGATTCTCATTTTCTTTATCTTTATCTTGGTCATTGGTGGATTCATTTCTATCCTCAGCATCACTGTTGTTGTTGTTTCTACTATTTGAATAGTTTATTAAATCAATATCAGATGAATTTAGTTTCCAATAACCTCTTTGTTGAAATACTGGGAGACCAGTTTGAAAATATTTTGGATGACCAGATAGAGTATCATTTATAATTTTTTTAATTTCAGTTTCTGTGGTGGTTGGATCAATATTTAATAACTCCATATGAGAATAGGTAAATATGTTGATAAAAGATGTGTGAATAAATGATTGTTGGAATTGAGCCTTGAAATATTTTAACTTTTCAACTATTGATAATACTATTTTCAATCTATCTAACCAGCTCGGTATTTTTTTATTTATAATTTCTGATAATGGGCCAACTGTGCAAAGTTCACAATTACATTTAATTATATAATTTGAATTATCTTCACTTTCATTATTATTATTATTATCATTATTATTATTATCATTATTATTATTATTATTATTATTATTATTATTTTGAATATTATTTAATAATTTTATTCTATCTGAAACTTCTTTTCTAATTATCATTTTTAAAATTTTTGAAGTTGATTCTGGATTATTTACTAAAGATTTAAATGATGGAGATATATCGTTGTACCTTTTCTTTAATAGTTGAGTAACCTTGAGGGCAATATAATCTGAATCTAATGATTCAAATATTTGATTATTTAACCAAAAATATTCATTTTGATATTGAGGTCCAGTGATGTAAATTAATTTTGATGTATCATTTACTGTCATTTTCGTTTTTCGTTTTTTTTTTTTTCACCAATTTTTTGTTTTTTTTTTTCTTTTTTTTTTTTTTTCTAAAAATACCGATTTGTTTTTAAAAATTTTTAAAATACAAATTTAGATAAAAAAAAAAGTATTCTACTCTTTTCTTTTTTTTTTCTTTTTTTTTTTTTATTAATGAATTGCGATTTTAAATTTGTAGGTGTGAACGGTAAGTTGTTTGAAAATAAAAAAAACTTTTTTTTTTAAAAAAAAAAATCAAAAAATATCTTAAATTATTTTTTTGTATTTTTTTTTTTGAAAAAAAAAAGATATTTTTTTTTGGGTAGCGGGAGTCGAAAGAAAAAAAGATAAAAAAAAAGCAAAAGCAACGAAATTCCGTGGCTTTATATGGGACCCAAAACAGATTTGTTTTGTTTTTTTTTTTTTTTTTAATAATTAATATTATTATTTTTTTTTTTTTTTTTTTTTTTAAAACTTCAAGAATCTTTAATGGGATAATTATCCTAAAAATAAAAATTGTAAACTGTTTTTTTTTTTTTTTTTTTCTTTGAATTAAATTTTTTTTTTTATGTTCATAATTATCTGTGTCTTTAAAAAAATAAAATAAAAAAAATAAAAAATCTGTTAAAAAATTTATCCATACCCTTTATTAAATATTTTTATCAACAAACTTCTCTTTTAAAATAGATAATAGGTAAAAAAAATTAATTAAATTATTGATAATTTTAAATTATTTTTTAAAAAATGAATGATGAGATT
The DNA here is from genome assembly GCF_000004695.1 of Dictyostelium discoideum AX4. Classification (NCBI taxonomy): domain Eukaryota; phylum Evosea; class Eumycetozoa; order Dictyosteliales; family Dictyosteliaceae; genus Dictyostelium; species Dictyostelium discoideum. Next base: position 919,307 of record NC_007087.3, read on the forward strand.
ATCTCATCAATATATATTTTTTTTTTTTTTTTTTTTTTTTTTTTTTTTTTTTTGATTAAATTATTTATTTTATTAATTTGTTTTAATGAGTTTAAACTAAAAAAAATTGAATTGAATTAATTAAAATATATATTTTTTTTTTTAATTGCACACCATTTTATTTTGACATTTAATTAAATAAAACTTAAATCGATAAAAAAAAAAAAAAAAAGATATGAATAGATAATTATCCAAAGAATAATATTTATTTTTTATTATTTTTATTATTTATTTATTTTTAATTAATTAAATCATAAGCTAAATCTAGAGTAAATTGACCAGTTTTTAAATTTTTTCTTCTAGCTACTCTAATATTAGGTAATAATTGTTTTGCATTAAAATTCAAATAAAATGATAAAATACCTTCATCGAGTAAATGGCATAAAACTATTGGATATTGAATTTCTTCAGAAAAAGATCTAATAGATGGAGAGAAGCCGGATTTACTTACTATTATACCCAATGTTGATTTTTTATCTTGTTTTAGTAATTTTGAATTTTCTTTATCCAATTCCGATTGATATCTTAAAAATGTTGATTCAAATTCTCTTATCACTGAAGGACCCACCTTTTTACCACTATAATTTTTACATTGACCAATTATTTTTAAAATTTTATTTGAAGGAAGGTTCCAATTACCTTTAAAATCAATACCTTTATCATCTCTGCCACCTGATCTAATAATTTCCATACCAAATTCATTTAAAATTTCAATAGTTTTTAATTCATATATTTTCCCTTTTGAATATGTTGATGAAACTATTTCATTTTCAATTTCCGTTATATCATTACTAAAATCTTCATTATCACCCTCATCACCCCTATCATCATCTTGATTGGTAAAGTCATTATTAACATCATCTTTTTTTACATTTTTATCATTTTTTTGTTTTTCTATGTTTATTTCTATTTTCTTAACTCTTAATAATTTAATTTTTGGTTTTTCTTCTCCCTCCTCTTCTTCTTCCTCTTCTTCCTCTTGTTGTTCTTCTTCTTTTTTATTTTCTATATTTACAATTTTTTCTTCTACTTCTTCATTATTTAAATCTTGTTGAATTTCTTTTAATAATTCTAAATCTTTTTTATTATTTTTTAAAATTTCTTTTTTATCAATTTCTTCATCAAATTTTAAATCAAACCAATTTTTTGTTCTCCAACATTGATCATCTTTAATTTTTTGTAATGTTACTTTTAAGTGATTTCCTTCATTTTTTGATTTATCAATTTTTAATTGATCATTTTCATTAAAATTATCTGTTGTTATGGAAATTATATTTTTTCTTTTAAATGACCTAAATTTATTATAATATTTATTAAATTTTGTTATTCTAAACATTCTTTTTTTTTTATTTATTTATTTTTTTTTTTTTTTTTTTTAAATTAAAAATCACAAAAAAAAAAAAAAATTAAAAAACGACCCAAAATTTAATTTTAAAATTTTTTTTTTTTTTTTTTTTTTTTTTTTTTTTTTCGTTTTTTAGATTTACCATTTTATAACCACCCCCCAATAACAATAATAAATAAAATTAAAAATGTCAAATAAAGTTGGAAATAGTAAAAATAATAAAAATAAATCAATTAAATTTGCACCAAAACATAAAGATAAATCATATGATAATGAGGACTTTAATGCTGTAAGTAAAAAGTCATCAATATCAGTTAGTGATTTACCAACTAAAGGTGAAGAGAAACACAGAATCATGGCATTATCATTTCCAATTAAATTATCAATGTGGGATTTTGGTCAATGTGATAGTAAAAAATGTACTGGTAGAAAATTAGAAAGATTAGGTTATGTTAAATCAATTAATTTAACTCATAAATTTAAAGGAATTGTCTTAACGTAATTATTATTATTGCTTATTATTGTATTATTGTATTATTTTTATTATTATTATTATTATTGTATTATTTATTTATTATTTATTATTTTAATATATATTTAGACCATCAGCAAAACAATCAATTTCACCAGCAGATAGAGATATTGTTCAAAATTTAGGTGTTTCAGTTGTAGATTGTTCATGGGCAAAAGTTGATTCAATTCCATTTGGAAAGATGAAAGGTGGACATGATAGATTATTACCATTTTTAATTGCAGCTAATCCAGTTAACTATGGTAAACCATTTAAATTAACATGTGTTGAAGCAGTTGCAGCTTGTTTATTTATCACTGGTTTTACAGCAGAAGGTCATCAAGTTTTAGGTGGTTTTAAATGGGGTTCATCATTTTACAAAGTTAATAAAGATCTCTTTGAAAAATATATACTTTGTGCAAATAGTCAAGAAGTTGTTCAAATTCAAAATGAATTCATTGCAAAATGTGAACAAGATCAAAAAGATAGAGCTGCAAATATTGAATATGATGAATTTGGTTTACAATTAAATCCAAATAGAATTTTAAGAACTAATAATGATGATGATGAAGAAAATGGTGATGAAGATTATTGTGATGATGATGATGAAGATGAGGATGAAGAAGATGAAGAAGAAGATCATGAATGTGATAGTGAATGTGATCATGATGAGGAGGAAGAAGAAGATAATGATGAAGAAAATGATGAAGAAGAGGAAGATGGAGAGGATGATGATGATGACGAAGAAAGTGAAGAAGAAGAAGAGGTTGATGAAGAAGAAGAAAAAAGACAATATAGATTAAAAAAAGAATTACAAAAGAAAAAAGCGGAAGAAAAGAAATTACAAAAACAAATGGGAAAATTAAATTTAAAATAAATAAATAAAGCCATTTTTATTTTATTATTCATATTTGTATTTTTTATTTTTTTATTCTTAAGACCAAACATCTAAGATATATCTTTTTTCTTTTATCCAATTTGTAAATATATCAGTTGCTTGTTTTTCATCACAATTTAATTCTTGTTTTACAATATCAATAAAACTATTTCTAACACCAACAGCCATACCTTTTGCATCACCACAAATGTAAATGAAAGCATTTTGATTTACAACCATATCGAAAAGTTGTTTTGAATGTTCAATCATTTTCTCTTGAACATATCCACATGTTGGTTCAACAATTGCAGTGTTGTTATTATTTTCAGTATCTAATTCTCTACTAAATGCAGTGATTAATTTTGTTAATGTATTATCCTTTAACATTGATTCTAAAGTATCTTTGTAAAGGAAATCTCTCTTTTCACTTCTACATCCAAAGAATAACCAAGTATTTGGATTTGGAGTAGTAGTAGTGGAGGTAGTCTTTGAAAGATGTTGTAAAAATCCAATAAATGGTGCAACACCAGTACCTGGACCAATCATAATGATTGGTCTATTTAATTGATCAACTGGTGGTAAATGGAAATGTGGTGATGGTTTTAAAATGAATGGAATTCGAATTTCATTTGAATCATTAATATTTAAATCATTTAATGAATTTTCAAGATTTGATGATGGTGATGATGATAATTTATTATTTTGAATACCAGTTTTCTCTAACCAAGATGTACAATGACCTAAAATTCTTTGAGATGGTGTACTTGATAATTTAAAATCTACAACACTGAAAACAAATGATAAGGTTCCTTTCTCCATTGAAAGTGGTGATGAACTAATACTATAGTCTCTTGGTGCTAATGGATTTATCAATTCTAATAAATGATTAAATGGTGGATTTGATGATTTATATTTATCTAATAAACATAATAATGTAACTCTATTATTAATCATTTGTGCATATTCTTCTTTACCCTCAATTGATGATAATTTATTTAATTCCAACTTATCATTTGAATCACTTGAATTTTCTGATAAAAGTTTTAATAATTTTTTAGATGGTATACCTGTAATATCAACTAAATCTCTTAATACATTATAAATTGTACTTGATTTATTATTAAAATTTTCATTTACTTTTTTTAAATGATTTGGTAATTCTAAAAAAAAAAAAAAAAAAAAGTTAAACATTTTTATTTTTTCTTTTAAATAATAAATTTAAATAATAATAATAATAATTACCAAAAGTTTTATCAATTGATTCAATTTTAATTAATTTATTTTCATCTAATGATAATCTTTTAATTAATGATATTACATGATTATGAGTATTTGGTGCAAAAACTGAAATGTAATCACCTGGTTGATAAGATAATTCTGTATTTCCAAGATTTAAAGTCATTTCAATAACTCTTTTAATATCAATGGTTGATTCTTGATCTACAATTGTCATATATTTTGCAGATTCAATTGTTGCCATTTGATTTACACATAATGAAGATCCACATTTGATTGAGGTACTGCAACTACTATCATTATCAACAAATTCTACTTTGATTTTACATGGTGGTAATTCATTGGATGAACTACTACCAGCTGCTCTCTTTAAAACAATCTTTTTTTTTGGTGCAGCAACAGGTTCTGTCATTATTTGAAAGTTGAAATTTAACAAATATCGTTTTTTTTTTTTTTTTTTTTTTCAACTAAAATTTTTTTATTTTTTTATTTTTTTTTTTTCTTATAAAAATCAAAAACTAATTTTGTTGTCAACATTTGCAGAACCACAGAACTTTTTTTTTTGGATTAGTCAATTATCTATTTTTTTTTTTAAAAAAAAACATAAAAATAAAAAAATCATCAAAAAAATATTAAAAATAAATACATAAGTGTTGATCACACCAGGATTAATTTTGTTTTTAATTTAAAAATTTTTTTTTTTTTTTTTTTTAATTTATTTATCTAGTTTATTAAAAATACTTCTAGGAAATGATTAAAATACATATATATTTAAAATTATTAATAATTATCTCATATTTTCCATGGAAAAAAATAAATAAATAAAAAAAATTTATTTACAGAAATGTGGAAATAAAATAACAACTATCTATTTTTAAAAAAAGAGATTTTTATTAAATTTTCAATTTGTGGTATTGGAAAAAGATGATATATTTAATGTTCTATGTGCAAGATTATTAAGACTATCAAAAGTATCATTTTTTCTATCATAGTTATAACTGGTGTTGTTAGTGGTGGTGGTGTTGTTATTGTTTAATTTATTATAATTATTACAATAAAATTGATGATTGGTGTTGTAATTAAATGATTCATGAGTTGGTGTTAACAAATTCTTTCTTCTTTCAATTTCTTCAACATAATCATTTTGTACTTGTTGCTTTATAATTGATATACTTGGTAGAATTGTATTATTATTATTATTATTATAATTATTATTATTATTATTATTATTATTATTATTATTATTATTATTATTATTATTGGTAATTATTCCATTATCTTGATTATAATAATTATTGTTATTATTTTTATTATTATTATTATTATTATTATTATTATAATTACTATTGTTATTATCATGACTATAATTATTATTGTTGTTATTATTGTTATTATTATTATTATCATAAATAATACTATTATTATTGGGATTTGTATTTAAGTTGTCTAATTGTGTCAACTTATTTTGTTTTCTTTTATTTAAAATAGTTTGGACAGGAGGTTCTTCAATTTGATCATTTTTTTTATGATAACTACATGGAATTGAGAAACCACATCTACTACCTCTTAAGGTTAATTTTCCACATTTTTGAACATTTGATCTTTTTCTTTTACCTTTTTCAGCTTCATCAATTATTTCACAATCAGAATTTTCATCATCTTTTTTATTTATATACAAATCTTCATTTGAATCATAAAAAATTTCTTTACAATCTGTTGAATTATTATAAATATCATAATTTTGGTTTAATGATTGAAGGAAAACTTTTAAATTTAAAGAATAATAACCACGTCTAAAATTATGGAAACCAGTTTTAAATAGTTTATTTCTATTTTTTATTAAATAGGTAACATGTGATACACTATTTGTAAAAGATTCACCAACTTTTAAAATATCATTATGATCTAATAGATAATGATAGATTTCATTGGAATGGAAATAATTTAAAGATTCTTTTGGTTTAAATATTACATTTGAATTTGGAATTTGTAAAAAAAGTTGAAGCTCAATAGAATGTTCTTGAATTTTTATTAAATTTAAAAAAATTAATTTTAATGTTTCAATGAATGTAACTGATTCTTGTGATGATTTAATAGTAAATGGTTGTTGTGGTTGTGGTTGTGGTGGTTGTTGATGATGGTGATGATATTTTTCAAGTATTTCATTATGATAGTTTAATTGATTTTGTTGAAGTATTAATAAATTTGAATTTATAATTGAATTATTTGTGAATTTCAATTCTGGTGAACATAAGTAACATTTACAAAAATCAATGGTTTTTACATTGGCTCTAAAGATTTCTTTTAATCTAATCATTGCTTCTTCCCTTGATAAATAATGATGATTGGTATTGGCATATCCTAATTCTTTAATTATGTCTTTAATTTCATCACGACTAAAAGTATCAATTACTACACTTGAAAATGTAAAAACTTCTTTTCCAGTTGATTTAATTTTGTAAATTTCCATCATTTTTTTTTTTTTTTTTTTTTTTTTTTTTTTTTTGTGACAATGGATTATTTATTTAAAGAATAATTTTATTTATTTGGTTGAGGATTAAAAAAAAATTAAAAAAAAAATTAAAAAAAGGAAAAAAAAAAAAAAAAAAAATTTTTATTGTTTGTTTGTTTTTTTTTTTTGTTTTTAATTTAAAAAATAAAAAAAAAAATAATTGTTTGTAATGAATAATGATGGGGTTAAATTCATTTTTTTGTGTGTATGAAAATGATGGGGGTGAATTAACCCATTTAAAAAAAAAAAAAATAAAAAATAAAAATAAAATAAAAAAAATAAAAGTATAAAAATAAAATAAAAAAAAAAAAACAACAAAACTTGAAATGAAAACAACAAAAAAATTAATAAAACACAAAAAATTAAAATTTTACAAATAATTAAATAATTAAATAATTAAATAAATAAATAAATAAATAAATAAATAAATAAATAATTAAATAAATAAATAAATAAAAAAATTAATAAATAAATAAATAAATAAATATATAAATAAAATAAAAAATTAAAAAAATTTATTATAAAAAAAAAACAAAATAAAAAAAAAATATATATTTATTATAATAAAATATAGATAATTAAAAAAAGCGCATGTTAGAATCTTTTATCGCGCCCAAAAAAAAAAAAAAAAATTAAAATTATTTTTTTTTTTTTTTTTTTTTTTTTGTTTTGGAAAATTATTTTTTTTTTATATTTTCAAAACTTCAAAACAATATATTATAAAACAAATAAAATAAAAAATATATTTATTTATAATTTAATAATAATGAAATTTTAAAAAAAAAAAAACAATAAAGATAAACAAAAAAAAAATAAAAAAGCAAATAATAAAAAAATAATAAACACAAAAAAAGTAATAATAATAATAATAATAATAATAATAATAATAATAATAATAATAATAATATAAATTATTATAAATAAAATGATAAACTTAAGTATTTTACAGATTTACAATATTTCAGGACAAACAGTTTATAAAGTTAATGGAAAATGGATAGAAATAATGTCATTAGAACAATTGAAAGATGTAGTGAATCAATTGAATATTAGAAAGGAAAATGATGATAATGATGATGATAATGATGATAATGATATAATCAATAGCTTTACAAGTCAAAACCAATTATTAGATTATATAATCAAAGAATTGGCAAAGAAAAAAGTAGTTCTTTTGAAACCTTATGAAGCATGCGACTGTTTATTATGTCAGAGTAGACCCAACTCCTTACCCTATATTGATACCTCTCAAAATTGGATAGAAAGAGTTAGAATCATTCTATACTCAATGACAGATCACAGATTGAAATTACATCGTCAACATTTACAACAACAAAAACAAGAAGAAAAAGAATCGTCGTCATCATCGTCATCGTCACAAGCAAAAATAGAATCAGAAGAAAGTATTTTAAATAATGGTATTGCTACCAAAGATATTTATAAGTATATGGAACTTCATAATAGTATATTGGGTTTAGATATACAATATCAAAGTTATTGGAGAAAGTATGTACCAGAGAGAATAAAAAATAGAAAATACTTTGAAAAAGGTATCCTCACTGGTCATTATAAACTAATAAATCCAAACGATAACCCATGGGATTCTAATTATGTATCAGCTGTCCCAATTCCTTCAAATTTTTATATATCACCACCTTTTCAACCTATTGATAGCGATCTTTATGATAATGGGATTTCAAAAAATACAACCTCATCATCATCTACATCTACATCATCAACAAACTCAATACCACCACCATCTTCTTCTTCTTCATCATCGTCCTCTACAAGTAAAAAAATTAAAACAACAAATGAAAATAGTTTTTTATCAGAATCAGTACCATATTTTAATTATAGTGGTCCAAGTAATATTCATCCATCTAAAAACAGTGATAAAATTAATGAATCTAATAATGGTAAAAAACTGTGTGGTGCACTTAGATCAAAAGGTGGTACATGTACAATACCATTTGATAAATGTAGATATCACAATCAAGAAGTAATCAAAAGATTAGAGGAACGTAAAAAACAAAAAGAGGAAAATTCAAATAAATTTGGTTCTGGAAAAAAAAGAAAAAAGTCAAAATACAATAGTGAGAGTGAATCAGAAAGTGATAGTGAGAGAGATAGTGATATTGATTTCGATGACCATCACAATGAGCATAAAAAAAGTAAAATAAAAAATATTTCAAAAGAAAAAAAAAACTTATCATCAAACGAACACTCAGATAATGAAAAAGATGTAAATAGAAATAAAATAATTCAAACTCAATTATTAGATAATAATAATAATAATAATAATAATAAAAATAATAATAATAATAATAATAAAAATAATAATAATGATAATAATAATAATAATAATAATAATAATAATAATAATAATAATAATAATAATAATAATAATAATAATAATAATAATAATAATGGTGACGATGGTGAAAATGATAACAGCAAAAATATTATAAATGATACCAATAAAAATATAAATGGCAATTCCAATGTTACGACATCAAATACAAATACCACAATAAAAGCGTTGTTTCCCTCAAAACCCACTAATTTATCAAAACCTTCTTCATCTTCTTCATCTTCTTCATCTTCTTCATCTTCTTCATCATCATCATCATCATCATCATCATCATCATCATCAACATCATCCTCATCACCATCATCATCAACATCAACATCATCTTCATCACCATCATCATCAACATCAACATCATCATCATCATCATCATCATCATCATCATCATCATCATCATCATCATCATCATCATCATCATCATCATCATCATCTTCTTCTTTACCATCCAAATCAACATCATCACCATCTCTAATACCATCATTATTAGTAAGGATACCTACAAATATTCCTTCGTTATCTCGAATACCAGCAACTACAAACATTCCAAAAACCAATGTTCATACTGGTGGCATATCAAAGAAAAGAGAACTTGGTCTTGCAAAAGATTTTGAAAAGTTTATTTTAAATCAATATAATTTCTTTAGTGTTTTAAATCAATTAGGTGATTTAGAAGAATTAGGTTATAAACTGTCAAAAGAGTATTTGTTATTATTGTTCATTATCATTATTATTATTATAACTCAAAAAAAAAAAGAGAAAATTATTACCACTATGCTATCCATCAATAATTTTCTCTTTTTTTTTAAAAAAAAAAAAAAATATATCCTAATTATATTTCTAATTACAAAATAAAAATAAAAAAAAATAGATACGTCAGGTTTATGTTGTTAAAGATGTTAGTTTCAAATGAGGAAGGTAAAGATGAAGGAGGAATAAAATTAAAAGCTCCAGAAAAGATCCAGAAATTTTGGTTTCTTCATTACCATCAAAAAGAAAAGTATATAGAATTTTGCCGCTTATTAATCATGAACAAACACAACTATCAGGTTTTTGAAGATTGTAAATTGAAAAGTATTATATTTTTTGAAACTCCAACAGATGACCAAAACAATAATAATATTGGTTACGAGAAAACCTACAAATTATATTTGGATATATTTGGTGGGTTTGGTTATAATGGTATTTGGGATCTTCCTATCGAATGTAAATAAATAAAAATAAAATAAAATAAAATTAAATATATGAACCAAAGTAAGAACAAACTTGTTCAAACTCATTTCAAATAAATAATAAAAAAAAAAAAAATAATAAAAAGGTACACTATTAATAAATATTTAAAGAAATTGTTTGTTTTTTTTTTATTTAATATATGTATAAAGTTTAGCAACATTTTGGAAAAAATTTATTTCTTTTTTTATTTATTTTTTATAATTATTAAATTATTAAATTATTAATTATATGTAGATAAAAAGAAAGAATGGATAGTTAACTATGATTATTATTATTATTATTATAATTATTATTATTATTATTATTATTATTATTATTATTATTATTATTATTATTATTATTATTATTATTATTATTATTATTATTATTATTTTATTGATTGTTGGTTGGTTGGTTGGTTGTAGTGGTATTTTATTATTATTATTATATTATTTATTTATTTATTTATTTTATTATTATTTTTTAGCTAAATATTTACTTAAAAGTAAACCAACACCTGCAACACCTGCAGCAATAACAAGATAAGTCAAAATATTACTATTGTTTGAACCATTTGAACCATTAGAATTATCATTGAAGGAGCTGTTTACAATTGTTTCCATCATCTCGTGATAAATGGAATTAGATCTTGAAATTGAAAAATCCTTTGGTGAATAATTTTTATGAGATTTAAAGAATGAATCAATAATTTTTGATGTTGATACATTTGCATTTGTAGTTGTCGTATTGTTATTATTATTATTATTATTATTATTAATATTATTATTATTATTATTTAAATTATTATTATTATTGTTATTATTATTGTTATTATTGTTGTTGTTATTATTATTATTATTTTTAGTTCTTATGAATACGATTGGTATATTTAATTGTTGTTGTTTTAATTGGTTATATATATTTTCAATGAATTTAAATGATTGTTCACTATTACAATCATATAATAAACATACTAAATCACATTTACTCTTTAATTCTGCTGTTGGAATTTTTTCACCCACATATTCACTTAACTAAAAATTAATTATGAGAGAGAGAAAAGAGAGAGTGGGTGTTTAAATATTAATAATAATAATAATAATTAAATTAAAAATAAAAAAATAAAACTTACAATTAAATATTTATTTTTTAAAAGATGACCACAAACTTTGAAATTATCATTACCATTTGTTGCATTATAAAGTGTTGAGAAGGATTTTCCAATAAAAGTATTTAAAAATGTAGTTTTTCCAACTGCTTCAGCACCAAAGACATAACAATTTACAATATTTCTAGTGAATTGATTTGATTTGATATCCAATTCTCTTGAATTTAAAATGCTAATCATATCAATATTATTATTTTCAGTTTGTGATCCAAAATAAGCTAAATATTCCAATGTAACTTTATAATTTTCATATGTTTGTAAACTAAATATTGAAATTAACAAAAAAAAAAAAAAACATGAGGGGTTAATAAATAATAATAATAATAATAATTTTAATGATAAAAATACATACTTCCATAATGATAAAAAACCAGATAAAGTTAAATTTGAATCTTTATCAGTATTGAAATGTTTTTCAAAACCAATTTCCCAAGGTATTTTTGGAGTTGTTGAAAAGAGAGAAACCAAATCGAAACTTGAGAGTACACCATCGGAATCGGAATCATACTTTTCAAAGAGTGATTTAAAGAATTCGTTACCCATTGAACTGAGGATAGTGTTATGATTTGGAGGTACTTGTAAGGTTGGATGAACATATGATTCCAAAAGTACAAGATCATCATCATAATTGAATGATCTTAGTGAGGTCCAAGTATGTTGACAAGGACCTCTCAAAAGGAATAACAAGTTCATATAGAGGAAACCTTTCTCAGTGAAACCATTTGAGTTTACACCATCGGGTATTTTTGATAATACAAATTGTTGAATGTTTTGTATTTCTTCAGAGGTCATAGTTTCATGACCGCATTTAGTTTGAAAATAGTTTATCTCCTCCTCTGATAAGGAACCATCGTTATCGTGATCACAAAGTTTGAAAATTCTCTTTAATGCACGTTCACATCCTTCAGTCATTTTATTCTCTTCCCTATTGTATAGAATACGCTCTGGAAAGAATACTGATGTTTGTGAAGCATATAATAACTCTGGTAAATTTTCCATCGTTTTTGCACTACACTCTAACCATTGAATAGTATTTGAATATGTACTTCTAAAATATTGAATCGTCTCTTCAATTTGAACTTTATTATTCTCATGTTTATCATCAACTAAATCTAATTTATTACCAACAATAATAATTGGTGATTTCTATATAAAAATAATAATTAAAAATCTTAGTTAATATTTATGTGTGTGTGTGTGTGTGTTTTTATTTTATATAAAGTTATATTCCAAAAAAAGTAATATATTACATTTGAACCTCTTAATTGATTAATTAATGGTATCCATTTCATACGAATACTCATAAATGTATCGAAACGATCAACAGAGTAAACTATTACAATTGCATCAGCTGTTCTAATTTCCATATTCATTTGATTCTTTAAATTCTTTCCATCATCAAATGTATCAATGATACGAGTTGAACAAATTTCATTATTAAATTCTGCTGGTATTGTTACTTCTGGTAATGTTTTTTGTGTAATCTCACTAAAACTTTCTGAAATGAATGAATTTATAATTGTTGATTTCCCAACTTGTTCTAATTATTAAAAAAAAAAAAAAAAAAAAAAAAAAAAAAAAGAATTAGTTTTTTTTAACTAAATATTATAATTTTAAATTTATATTTACCATCACCAATTAAAATAACCTTTATGTTATTTTTCATTTTAGATTTTTATTTTCCTTCTTATTTTTTTTTTCTTTTTATAATTGTTTATATTTTTAATTGTTTATTTTATTTTATTTTTATTTTTTTTATAAAATGAATGAAAAAAAAAAAAAAAAAAAAAAAAAAAAATTAAGGTGGGAGCGCTTCCAAAAATTAAAAATTAAAAAAAATAAAAAAAAAATTAAAATTTCCCGCTCTTTTTTTTTTTAAGTTCAAAATAATTAAATTGTTTTGGTTTTATTTAGATATTTTTATCTTTTTTTTTACTTTTACTTTTATTTCTATTTTTATTTTTATTTATATTTTTAAAAAATAGAGTGAAAAAAAAAAAAAAAAAAAAAAAAAAAAGAAAAAAAAATACATATGCAAAATATATACATATATATATATATATATTTATTAATAAATTAAATTAAAAAATTTTTAATTAATTCCAGAGAAATAAAAAATATTTCCATTTGAATTGATATAATTTGTATTATGATTATTATCAGACATTATCATGAGTATTTTAGTTTTCTCTTTAATTTTGACCAAGTCAGTACAATTTGGGAATAGTATAGAGGCACGATTTGAGAGAGCAAATGATTCCTCATATCGTTCCACATAGTTATAGAAACCCAATAGATCAATGATATAATCCAATTTTAACCATCTTTCACAATCCAAAGCTTCTAAATACATGGATTCAGCATTTTGATACTCTTTTTTCAATGTAAACAATTGAGCTATCCTTAACTTTGCATTACAATAGTATGGTGACATTTGAGCGATTGAAAACAGTGACGATAATGAACCTTCAATATCACCCTCACCATTACTCTTTTCATAACGATTCAATAATCCCAAGAATAAATCATAATTATTTTGATGATGATGATGATAAAAATACTTATTATTTGGGTTCCTTCTATTAAATTCTGAAATTTCACTCATTAATTGTTCATTACTACTTAATTGTATTTTTTGATCATTATTATTATTATTATTATTATTATTACTGTTACTATTACTATTACTATTACCACCACTATTTTTATATGGTGAATTTTGACTATATTGATAATTATATTGTTGTTGTTGTTGTTGTTGTTGTTGGTATTGCTGTTGCTGTTGTTGTTGATGTTGTTGTTGTTGGTAGTGTTGCTGTTGTTGATAATGCTGTTGTTGTTGATAATGATGATGATATCCATGTGGATAACCTTGATAACCATATTGACTATTATATTTCGATTGAACTTTTTGTTGACCAAAGTCTGATACCAATATCATCATAAAAAAAAATATTATTACAAGGTTAAATAATAATTTCCACCAACTAAAGTATCTATTATTATTTAAATTATTATTATTATTATTATTATTATTACCACCGTTGCTTCCTCCATTACTATTATTGTTATTATTATTTATATTATCGATATCATTTTTTTCGTTACTATTGTCATTATTACTATAATTGTTATTACTACCATTATTATTATTGCCATTGCTATTAATAATTGTATCACTATTATCACAAGTGCTAATACTTTTAAGTTTATTTTCATTGTTTATGTTACCAAAACTATTAAAATTATTATTATTATTATTATTATTATTATTATTATTATTATTATTATTATTATTATTATTATTATTATTATTATTATTATTATTTATATTGTTACACTGTCGGTTATTATAATTGTAATAGCTATTATTATTACTGCTACTATTAATATTACTATTATTATTATTATTATTATTATTACTATTATTATCATCATCATTATTTACATTTTTACAATTAACATCACTATTTTCATTATTAATTATTTTCTTATTATTATCATTATTATTATTATTATTATTATTATTATTATTATTAAATTCAATATTTTCACTTTCACTAATATTAACTCTATTTATTTTATTATAATTTTCTTTTAAATTATATTCACCACAAATTAAATTAGTTTCTCTATGAATTGTTTCGATTCTTTTAAGAATATCAATACCAGTATTACTACTTCTATTATCATCTAAAGTTTTTATCTTTTTATATAATTGTCTATTAAATACTGTATGCTCTTTTTTAATTAATTGTTGTTCTTCATAATTTTCTTTTTTTAGTTGTTCTGTTTGTAGTTCGCCATTTAAGGTTTTATCATTATTATTATCATCATTACAATTATTATTTTTATTACTATTGATATCAATTAAAGGAACTATATTTTCATTAGAAATATTTTGTTCTTGCATTTCAATTTTATCTAAATTTGTATTATTATAATTATTATTATTATTATTATTATTATTATTATTATTTATGATAGTTTGTTCCTCTTGATAAAATTGATTATTTTGATTTTCAGTATTAATTTCTATATCGTCTCCATTTTGATTATTGGTATTATTAAGGTATTCATCGTTGTTCATTATATTTCGTTATTATTATTATTATTATTATTATTATTATTATTATTATTATTATTATTATTATTATTATTATTATTATTATTATTATTATTATTATTATTATTATTATTATTATTATTATTATTATTATTATTATTATTATTATTATTATTATTATTATTATTATTTTTGTTTTTGTTTTTGTTTTTTTAAAAAAATTTATATTTTTACTATAATATATATATATTTTAATTTAAGAAACAATATTATTATCTTTTTTTTAAAAAAAATTCGAATTTACCATCCGGACCGTTAATTTATTTAAAATGTAATCACTTTTGTGTTGAAAAAATTATATGGACCTATAATATAGTGTGTATACTATAATTGGGGAAAAATGGACTTGATTTTTTTTTTATTTATTTATTTTTTATTTTTTTATTTTTTATTTTTTTCAAATTTTTTTTTTTTTATTTTTTTATTTTTTTTTTTTATGGGTTTACTTATTTTGTTTAATTTTTTATTTTATTTTTATTTTTAATTTTAAAAAATATTAGCCAGAAAAGAGATATACATATATAAATAAATAAATAAATAAATATATAAATATAAATATATATATAAATATTTATTAATACACTTTTTTTTTTTTTTTTTTTTTTTTTTGATTTTTTAAATTTTTAATTTTTTAATTTTTTTGGTTTATTTATTTTTTTTTTTTTTAATTTTTTATTTTTATTTATATTTATATTTTTATTTTGTATCTAATAAGAGTGTGGTTTGAGGAAAGTGTGGTTTTTTTTAAAAAAAAAAAAAAAATAGTAATATTATTATTATAAACAACAGCAACAATAAAAAAATAAAATCATTAATTAACCTAAAACGGTAATAATAACGATATAAAATTAATCAATTAGCATATACATACATATATTTATATTATATTGTTTTTGTAAGTATTTAAAAGTATAAATTTCATCCACATTTTTTTTTTTTTAATAACGATTACAATAATAACAATAACTGATAGAATTCCACCAATTGTTAATGTTTTGATATTTAAATGATATTTAAATGATATTTAAATGGTGATGATGATGGTGATGATAACGATGATAAAATAATAATTTTAATAATATTAATATTAATATTAATAATTAAATTAAAAATTATTTGATATAATAAATTGTATAATTGTATAATTACCTAAAATTAAATAATGATTAAAAAAAAAAAAAAAAAGTTAGAAAGCATTTATAATTTTTTTTTTTTAAAATAGTAAATTAAAAAAAAAATTGAAAAAAAATAAAAAAGGAGATAATCCAAAAAAAAAAAAAGTATTAAGTACAAATATAGAGAAAAAAAAAAAAAAAAAAAAAAAAAGAAAAGAAAAGTAACCAACCTTTAAAATATGTCAGTTTCAGAACCAAATATTAGTGGAAAAGTTATTTTAAAAACTACATTGGGTGATATTGAGATTGAATTGTGGGGTAAGGAAACACCTTTGACAACTAGGAATTTTGTGCAGTTATGTTTGGAGGGGTATTACGACGGTTGCATTTTCCATAGAGTGATTAAAGATTTTATTGCACAAACTGGTGATCCAACAAACACAGGAACCGGTGGCGAATCAGTCTATAAGGAGACCGAGATCCAAGACAACGAAGGTGAGTTAATAAAAAGCACTGCATTTAAAGATGAATTCCACTCAAGATTAAGATTCAATAGACGTGGTATGGTTGGAATGGCATCTTCATCACCGGATCAAAATAAATCGCAATTCTTTTTCACGTTGGCTAAAACTGAAAATCTCACTAAAAAACACACTGTCTTTGGTAGAGTGGCCGGTGATACCTTATTCAATCTTTTAAAAGTTAATGATTTAGAAGTTGATTCTGAAACAGACTTACCTCTATTCCCACCTAAAATCATTTCAACCAATGTTGTCTGGAATCCATTCCCTGATATAATTCCAAGAGTTAAAACTATTATTAAAAAAAAAGTTGAAAAAAAGAAACAAACTAAAAAGTAAATATTATTTATTATTATTATTATTTTTTATATTTATTTCAAAAGAAATTTTATTACTATTTTTATTATTTTTATTATTTTTCTATTAATTAAAAAAAAAAAAAAAATTTAAAAAAAAAAATATGGAAATTTATATGTTTTCCTTTATTTTATTTTTTTTATTTTATTTACTTTTTTTTTTTTTTATTTTTTTTTTTAATAGTAAAATTGGGAAAATAAGAATAATTTGGATACATATAAATAGTAATATAACCCAATTTTTTTTTAAAAAAAAAAGACAATTGTATACTAATAGGATATTTTTTTTTTTTTTTTTTTTTTTTACATTTTTTATTTATTTATTTTTATTTTTTTCTAGAAATTTAAATTTATTATCTTTTGGTGATGAAAAAAATGAAGGGGAATTTGATAATTCAAAAATTATCCTTAATAATATTGGTAATAATAATAATAATAATAATAATAATAATAATAATAATAATAATAATAATAAAAATAATATAAAATTAAATAATATATCAAAAGAAATAAAAAATAGTGGTGGTGATAGTGGTGATAGTGGCGATAGTGGTGGTTATAATTCAGACGATGGTGGTGACAATAATAAAAAACAATTAAAAAACAACCCAGAAATTATGACAGAGGCTGTAATCGAAAAGAATAAAAAAGAAGATGTTGATGAATTAAAGAATCTAAAAAATGAAATAGATTCATCGACTCTATCTAAATTAAATACTACAACATCTACAACATCTACAACTACCACAACCATAACTACAACACCACCAACAGAACAAGTAAAACAAAGTGTAGATAAAAAGAAAAAAATTAAGGGATCCCTACAATTTAAAACTACAACAACACCAACAGTCCCCAAAAAATCAAGATCTATCTCGGAAACTGATGTATGTACATTTTATAATAATAATAATAATAATAATAATAATAATAATAATAATAATAATAATAATAATAATAATAATAATAATAATAAAAATAATAATAATAATAATAATAATAAAAATAATAAAAATAATAATAATGATAATAATAATAATAATAATAATAATAATAATAATATAATTATAAAAGATAATGAGTTATTAATTAATAATTTATTTTTTTGATTTAATTTTCTAATCATTTTTTATTTTTTTTTTTTTTTTTTTTATTTTTTTTTTTATTTTTTTTATTTTCCCTATCTTTTTTTCATTTTATTTTATTAAATTTTAGCTTTTAAATAAATTAAATTCTTTTAAAAATAGTTTAAATAGTAAACCAAGTAATATAAAAAGAAGTGTAGAAGAGAAAGAAGAGGATGAGGAGGATAATGATTGGATGCGTCATTCTTTAAAATTTTCAAAAAAATCTAAATTAGAATACGAGTAATAAATATATCAAATTTGGGTTAATAATTAATTTACCAATTTATCCCCTTTTTTAGTTTTTTCGTTTGTTTTTTTTTTTTTTTTTAAATAATTTTTAAATTAATCTTTATTTATTTGATATTTTTGACAAATCTTCTACACGAATTAAAAAAAATTAATACAAAATAAGATATGAGTGTAATTTAACCTAAATAAATAAAAATTATAATTATATTAAAAAAATTAATTGTTTAATATAAATGAATTCATTTAATTAATAAAAAACAACTATTTTTGACCAAATTTGTAATAAAAAAATATAAAATTATAAATAGTTTGATTTATTAGAATTAATTTATGGATTTTCAGACATTTAATAATATATTGTAATTTTGTAAGTTTTTTTTTTAAAACTTTATTTTTTTATTAACATTTTTTTTATTTTTTTTTTTTTATTTTTTTTTTTTTTTATTTTTTTTTTTTTTGTTTTTTTGGGTACTTTAATGATGGACATACCTTAAAAATGAAAAAAAATAGTTTTCAAAGTTTTTTTTAATATCGTTTATGGTTGGTGATGGGAAAATATCTTATAAATTTTCATTAAAACTGTTTTTTTTTTTTATTTTTTTTTTTTTTTTTTTTTTTAAAAATAGTCCACAGCCATCTTTATTATAAAATCTGTTTTTATTCTAACCAAAATATCGAAAATGAATTTGCATAATTAACCATTTTTTAGATATTTTTTTTTTTTTTTAATCAAAAAAATTTTTTAACTTAATTTTCTTTGTTTTTTTTAATTTTTTTATTTTTAACTATTTTTTTATTATATTTTTTTTTTTTAACTACATAATCAAATGATTATCAGAAATTAAAAAACCAGTCAAAAAAATATATATTTTTTAAAAAATAAAATCGATCCATCACATAATTAAAAATTTAAAATCGATCAAAAAATAAAAAAAAAAAAAATTAAAAATAAAAAATAAAAATTTCAAATCAAAAGAAAAAAAAAAGAAAAAAAAAAAACAAATAATAAAAAAAAAAAAGAAAATGATATCCCCAACAACACCAACATCAACATCTACATCAACATCAACATCAACAAAAACAAAATTATCATTATCATTTTTATCAAATTTTTCAATACCAACAGAACCAATTGGTAGTATACCGAGACCAAAATATTTAATTGAAGCTATTAAAGATTATAATGAACAAAAGATTAATTATGAACAATATTTAACAATTTGTGATAAATCATTGAAAGAAACTGTTGAATCATTTTTAGAGGTAGGTTCAACAGTGATTACAGATGGTGAGCAATATAAACCAAATTTTATAACTTATCCTATATTTGGATCCAATCAAGTTGCAGAGAATTCAAAAGTTGGTTTCATTATTAATTTTCAAGATGGTCATGTACGTCAATTACCAGTGTTAACAGGTAAGAACCTGCCTTTCCGATATAAACAATACGCAAGTGAATATATAACTAGAGTTAAGAAAATGTTTCCAAACGTTCGTATAAAGCAGCCTATTATCTCAGTTTCCGCAATGTCTTTAATCTATCCTTCAAATCCCCAACAACAACAACATCCACAACTTGACAAATATAGTAAACAAGAGTTCCTTAATGATATGTTAAACGAAGTTGAAAAAGAAATTAGGTTATCGTTAATGGCGGGGGCTGATAGCGTGCAAATTGATGCCACAGAGGCTAGACTATCTCTGAAAATCGATCCGTCAGGCTCACTATTAAAGAAATTCATTGATTTAAATAACCAATTATTAATTAGATTTACTGATGAAGAAATTCAAAAAATTGGTATTCACTCCTGTCCTGGTGGCGATAGATCATTTCATAGTGCTGATGTTGACTATTGTAGATTATTAATACCATCATTATTTAAATTACGCTTATCAAGATTTTATTTAGAATTTGCAGCAGAAAAAGAGAAATTGAAAATATTGGAATGTATTGCTAAAAATCTCAGACCAAATATAATCATATTTTTTGGTGTTATTAATGTTTTAAATCCAAGAGTTGAATCACCTGAAGAAGTTAGAGATTCAGTTTTACAAATTGCAAAATATATACCAATTAATCAAATTGGGTAAATAATAATCATTATTTTTTAATTTTTTTATTATTGTTACTAACTTTAAAAAATACATATTTAGGAGTTGTTGTGATTGTGGTTATCAACCATTTACTTCTGAATTATTTTCACGAGATATTGTATTTCAAAAAATTAAAAATAGAATAATTGGTACAAAAATGGCTGAAGATGTTCTCAAACAAGTATTATCAATCGGTGTCAATAATATAAATAATATTTATAATAATAATAATAATAATAATAATAATAATAATAATAATAATAATAATAATAATAATAATAATAATAATAATAATAATAATAATAATAATAATAATAATAATAATAATAATAATAATAAAAATTACTAATTTGGTTTTTTTTTTTTTTATTAAAATCTATTTTTTATATAAAATTTATTCCTTACTTGTTGTTCTTCAAAATAACAAAAAATCCAAAAATGGATGATAAATAATTAAATTCCAAAAAGAATTATTTCATTTTTTTTTTTTTTTTTTTTTTTTTTTTATATTTTATACCATTTTATGTATTTTTGAGTGTTTTATTTTTTTATAATAAATCCATATTAACAATAAACAAAATTAAATAATTGTTTTTTTAAAAAAAAAAAAGGAAATGAAAATTTTCATGAATAAATAAATTAAAAAAAAAATGAAAATATTTTTTTTTTTTAACTCCCATACCAAAAAAAAAAAAAAAGAAAGTATTTTTTTTTTTTTTTTTTTTTTTTTGAACAAAACACCAAATAAATATATAAAAATTATTTAAATTTTTTTTTTAATTTTTTTTAAAGAAAAAAAAAAAACTTCAATTAAATGGATGAACATATTATAAGATTATATGATATTAATGGTAAAGAAGCAATTCAAATTAATGGTAGATGGTTAGATGTTTTAGGATATTCAGAATTAGCAACACAAGCAGATTCATTAGGTATACCACAAGCATTAACACATTGTCCAAAGATACAGATCTATAATAAAGTTTTATCATTAGTTAAAGAAACAAGGGAAGAAAGTGAAGTACCAGTTGATTTAATACCATGTGATTGTTTAATTTGTTTAAAAGGATTACCCAAATCATTTAAATCGGGTGATAGTGGCAGTACAATTCAAATTTGGCAAGAACGTTTAAAGATTATAATGTTTGTAGTCTGTCACCAACAAGAAAAACATGGTAAAGAATTGGAGAAAGAATTACAAGACCGTGGTTTTAAAAAGAATTCAAGTATTAAAAAAATATTGGGTTCAAAGAAATCCTATATACATATAAACGAGATCACCTATTTCCTTGATACTCATTCCTCCATATTAAAAGTAAATTTAGAAGAATCTTGGAAATCCGCTTTAGTTAATGGTAAAGATTTCATCTCTGGTTTCGATAAATTTAATATCAAAGGTTATTGGACACTTGCAAATTTAGAGGATCCTTTTTCACCAACTTATAATTTCGTCTCAAATTCATCTGCAATTTTACCAATTAAAAATAATAATAATAATATTAATAATATAAATAATAGTAATAGTAATAGTGATAATAATAATGATAAAAGTAATAATGATAAAAGTAATAATAATAATAATAATAATAATAATAATAATAATTATAGTATGGTTGTTTATAATAATAGTAATGATAATATTGATAATAATAATAATGATAATAATAATGATAACAATTTAAATTATAATGATCTTAATAATTCACCAACTAAAAAAACATGTGGGGGTATTACAAAGACAGGGAAACCATGTGCAAAAATTGGATTTTGTAGTTTTCACATGATAAGAAAGTTAGATGGTACTTTTGAAATTCCACCATCAATAAATAATAATAATAATAATAATAATAATAATAATAATAATAATAATAATAATAATAATAATAATAATAATAATAATAATAATAATAATAATAAATTAAATATTAATTCTGAAAATAATAAAAATAATAGCGATGAAGATACTGATACTGATAGTGGTAGTGATGAATATGAAAGTGTTGAAAATGAAAAAAATAGAAAAAGGAAAAGAATTAGTTGGAATGGTAGTAGTCCTAATAATAATAAAACTCAAAATTATATTTCACAAACAACATTTAAAGTTAGAGAACTCGAAAAAAGAATTTTAGATAATTTTAATTTTTATAGATTCATTCTTAAATTTGAACAATATGGGTAATTAATTATAATTTATAGATTATTTATTATTTATTATTATATAAATAATTTATTAAAAAATTTTTTTTTTTTTTTTTTTTTTTTTTTTTTTTTTTTTAATACAATATTAAAAACTTTAGATATCGTTTACCACGTGAATTTGTTAGATTCATTGCATTAAAAGTAATTTGTGATGAAACTGGTGAAAATCATGAATCAACAATTTTACAACCTCCGAAATTGATTGAAGAATTTTGGATTCAAATCATTTTAACAAGTTTGGAATATAATAGATTATTAAAGATTATAAATGTTGAAAAGATAAGATATGATCCAGATCTTTTATTAGACGAACCTCCAATTCAGAGAAAACGATATGAAAAAACCCTCCAATTGTATAAAAAGTATTTTAGATTTGATAAATTTGATTCAGAAATTTGGAAAGAAAACTATCTTTTAGAAAGTAATGATTAGTTATTTAATAATTTATTAAAAAAAAAAAATAATAATAAAAAATTAAAAAAAAAAAAAAAAGAAACAATTATTTAAACCTTTTTTTTTTTTTTATTTCAAGTTGTAAAAAAAATAAAAACATTAAAATACATTTAATGAACTTAATCATTAGAATTAATGAATTCAATTGTTTTCATATTTTTTTTTTTTATTATTATCATTTACCCAGAATGGGTATTGATTCATTAACAAAGTATCAATATTCAAATGTTCAAGTAATGGTCAAGGTTCAATTGTCTAATATATATTATTGATTTTTCATGCTATTAAATTAATTGTTGCATGTTTTATTTCATTAAAATTAAAGTTGTAGATGAATTTAATGAATCAAAAAACAATTGCATAAAGTGTTTATATCATTACTTTTTGTTTATTCATTGTTATTCCATTAATAAATTAATTTTTGTTGATATATAAAATAAAAAAAACTTTATTTTTTTTTATTTTTTTTTTTAGTTTACATTAAATTTTCTTACAGTAAAATATTTTTTATTATTATTTTTTTTTTTTTTTTTAATACAATTTAAGAATGAAAATTATTAATTTAGTTGGTGAGTTCTTTGATTTTGGCATCCTTTTTAACGATTTCAGATTCTAAGTAAGCAACACGAATCTTTAATTTTTCGTATTCTTCACGGAGTTCTTTTTCATTCTTTGGACCTTCTTGAACTTGAACGACTGGTTTGAATTCAACAGCTGAAGCTTTTTTGACAAAACCACCAGCTAAACTAACAGTCTTTGGTTCAGCATTGGTACCTGAAACCCATTGTTCGGCAGTGAGTGATGGTTCACCAGCGTAGGTATCTGGGTAGATATCGTCTTGGAAGATATCAGATTTTCTTGGTACACGGAATGAGATTGGTTCAACGGTGAATGGAGTAACTTTGAGACCTCTAGCGATTTCACATTCAGAGGTGTTGAGACATCTCTTTGGTAAGAAGCAAAGACCTCTTTGTGGGGTGGCAGATTTGAATTCACTTAAGAAATGAATGTATGGTGATTCATCGACCAATTCGTAGTATCTGATGTTACCATCACCTTTACCAGCAAGGTATAAAATTGAATTGTCAGCATCATAGAATGGCATTAAGAGACCAGAGGCAGAATCGACGACTTGAGCAGAGAGTGGGGTGGTGAAAGCACGTGGATCATAAATGTGGAGTTCTCTTTCAGAGGTCTTTGAGAAACCAACGGTGATAACCTTATCTTTGGCAAAGATGGCTCTGCTGTTTTTGACACCTTGGTGACAAACGACTTCGTTGACGATAGAGTTTGTTCTTGGATCGAAAACACGAGCTTTCTTATCTTTACAGGTGGTAACGATTTGGCTACCATTGTGATTCCATTCGCATGAAGTGATCATATCAGAGTGACCTTCAACAGTGGTTAAATTCTTACCTTGTTCAACATCCCAAGTTTTAACTAAGAAATCACCAGATGAGGTAACGGCAACATTATCAGCAACTGGATTGAATGAGATGGTACCAACCTTTCTCTTGTGACCAGATAAAGTTTGGAGTGGGGTTGAGATTGAGTCGGTTAAACCACCTTCTGGGATACCCCAAATACAAATGTTACAATCTTCAGAAACTGAACCAACGAGGTTTTCATTGAATGGGTGGAAAGCAATATCTAAAACTGCACTCTTATGACCATTGAATAATGGAACTGATGTGGTTTTACCTGAAGCCTCATGTGGAATAACAGCGAATGAACCACCACCTGCAGCATCCCAAATAACACCAAAGTATCTAGTGTTGGCTGCAACGTAATTACTATCCCATGCTGATTTGGTAACTTTTAAGTTTTGATAGCACTCTTCTTTTTTTGGTTGTGCTGCAAAAACATGACGATATTTACTACTACGGACTACTTTAGACATCTAATTTAATTTTAATTTTTAAAATAATGATAATAATAATAAAAAAAAAAAAAAATTAGAATTTAATTTTAATTTTTAAAAATTTTCAATTTTAAGTGGTTGATTAATTAAATTGATTTGATTTGATTAAAATTAATTCTTTATTATAATAATAATAATAAAAATAATATATGATTTTTAATTGTATATATTTAAAAAAAAAAAAAAAAAAATATGTATTATTTCATTGTGATTATTAATGATTTATCATATTTTTTTTATTTTTTTTATTTTTTTTATTTTTATATTGTTGATGTTCATCTTAAATTAATTGAAATTTTTGTAAACAAAAATAAAATAAAAAAAAACCATATAGTCCAAAATTTTAAGTTTTATTATTATTTTGAAATATTTTATTTTTTTATTTTTTATTTTATTTTATTTTCCTACTTTAATTTTTTGTGTGTGATTTTTACCTTTGAATTTTATAATATTATTATGACAATAATGATAAAAAAAAAAAATTTGATTTTTATAATGAAAAAAATAAAAATAAAAATAAAAAAAAAAAAAAGAAAAAAAAAATCCAAAAAAAAAAAAAAGTGGGTAACCCATCACAATTAACGATCATTTAAAAGAAAAGTTTGGGTGATAAATTTCTTTTTTCTAAAATTTTTTTTTTTTTATTTTTATTTTTTTTTTTTTTTATTACCAATAATTTAATTATAAAGTTCTTAAAAAAAAAAAGAAAAATATATTTTTAGTAATAATTTTTTAAAATAAATAAAAAAAAAAAAAAAAAAAAAAAAAAAAAAAAAAAGATTTATTGGTATGTTATAACTCTCTTTTGTTTATTTTTTATTTTAATTTTTTTTTATTTTTTTTTTTTTATTTTTTTTTTTGTTTGTATGTTAATCCAAAGCAGATTCATCTCTTCATAATTTTTTTTTTTTTTTTCATATGAAATGGCTTTACTTTTTTTCATAAAATATTTTTTTTTTTTTTTAAAAAATTTTTGTTTTTTTTTTTATAAAATTAGATCATTTGGAAATTCAACGAAAATTTCTATAAACCTAAAAATAATCCAACAAAGATGGCTATATTTTTTAAATTTTATGTTGGCGGTAATTAAAAATATTCTTTATTCATTACACAAACATAGGGAATATTCAGACCTTTTCAAAACATCTGTAATTTTATTCTCTTTTCCAATTTCTCAATCATTATATTTATTTCAATAGGATGTAAGTCATTTTTATTATTGAGTTTATCTTCACTTTTTTTTTTTTTAATATTTCTTATTTTTTAATGGAAATTTTAAAAAATACACTTTTTTCTTTTTTTAATGGAAATTTTAGAATAACGGATAAAATTTTTTGAGTTAAACAAATTTTCATCAAAGACATCGTAGCGAAGTGGTCTAACGCGTTTGACTTGAAATCAAATCTCCTAGGAGGCGCAGGTTCGAACCCTGCCGATGTCGATATTTTATTTGCACTGCTAAATTCCCGAACTTCGGATGTTTGAAACTTGGGTCCCAACCAAAATAGTTTTATCCATATAAAGAGCACAGTACTGCTCAGCAACATCATCATCGTTAAACAAAGAGAAAACAGTAATGATAGCAATAGGAGATTACCATTCCAAGAGAGTACAGTCCCAGAAAGATATCTTGGCCTCAATTTCACCAAAACAGGTTTAAATTCAAAATACAACACTTTAATCCAAGAAATGAAAAACAATCTAATCAAATGGAAATCACAAGCAATAACGATGAAGGCAAAGATGACAATTCTCAAAACATACGTTCTATCCAAATTAACATACCATCAATACATGGATAATCTAAATGAAGAACAAATTGAGGAAATCAATAACA
>NC_007087.3:951569-1001569 GCF_000004695.1 Dictyostelium discoideum AX4
CCGAGAATATTCAATGCTCTATAGATTAATGACATATCAGAGTCTACGAGTGTTCTCAATTGCATTGCTGAGCCATTGGTTCTCATGATGGGTACTTTATAATGGAGGTATGGACCTTCGGTTGGTGTGATCCATGGCAATGGTTTAATCACCATTGGGAATAGACGTGCACCACCTGTCTCTCTAATTTCATGACCTGCTTCAATCAATTTGAATATATTTTTGTGTGGTATAACTTTTGTGGTTCTAACACCATTGGCATAATGAGATTGAATGGTGAAGGCTGGCGATTGTTTTGAGCCATCCTCACCCAACGACTCTTGAATCGTACAATGTTTAAATACTTGACTCACAAGGAACTCACCAATGCTAAAGATGTCCTTTGATTCTGGTGGTAGAACGATCACATCGAGATTGTCTGTGGAAAGATTGTAAAACTTTTTAAGAGCAGAATTTGGTATGAGTTTTGAGATTTTCTTGTAGGTTTTTGGTTCTTTTTTCTTTACAATTAGCGATTTATACTCTGCATACACCGATACACCAATGGTCTCTATAATGATATTGGTCGCAAAGTCGTATCTATCTTTTAATACACTTTTGCCTACAATGATATTCAATGATTTTAGTATGCATTTCTGAACAGACACTGTCTTCAATATAGTGACCCATGCTGCATCTTGATCCTTGGTTGCAAGATCCTTTTGTACCTTTTCTGTCAACCCTTCATTCCATTGCATCAAAACATCACGAATCGATTTAAAACTGGTCACAAATGATTTACCCTTGCTATCAAGCATTAAATCACGATAACGAGTGACTGCGTCGTCAATGGCTTCAAATTCCAAGAGGGTTTGTATCTTTCTTAAATTCTTTTCATCATCACTAATCTCCTTAACATCACTCTTCCAATCGGTGTCATTTTCAATTCCATCTTCACCATCTAATAAATAACTTTGTGCAACAACTCTTGCTTTATTCAATTTTGCTAAATCCTCTACAAATGATTTCTCCAAGTCGATTAATTTCTGTTTGGTTTCATTCAATCTCTGTTCACTATCTAAATATTCTAATGGTGATGATAAATCTTCTTTATCTGGAAATAATTCTTTTAATTTATCTAATCTATTTGAATTCTCTTGTCCATCTTCTATAATTTTTCTTAAATTTGAATATTCATTTATTTTTATATTATTTATATTACTATTTATATTATTATTATTATTATTATTATTACTACTACTATATTTATAATTATTAAAACTTTGTAATTTAACTTTTGAAATTGATCTTAAATTTTGACCTAACCTAATCATTTTATTTTAATTTTTATATTTTTTTATATTTTTAATATTTTTATATTTTTAAAATTATTATTTTATTTTATTTTTATATATAATATAAGTATAAATATAAATATAAATATATATTAATTTTGACAAATTAAGTATTTATTATGTATTTTTTTTTTTTTTTTTTTTTTTTTTAAGTTATATTATTTTTCGATAATTATTTATTTAAAATTCCATTCGAAAAAAACAAGAAATAGAAATAGAATAAAAAAAAAAAAAAAAAGATTATGTTTTAAAACAAAAAAGCAATTTTATTTTTTAAAAAACGACCAATTCGTTTTCATTCGTTTTTTTAAAAAAAAAAAAAAAAAAAAAAATAAAAATCAAAAAAAAAAAAAAAAAAAAAAAAAAAATCAATAAAGCGGTTTTGGACATGTTATGAAATTAAAGGTTGAAATTAATAATAATAATAATAATAATAATAATAATAATAATAATAATAATAATAATAATAATAATAATAATAATAATAATAATAATAATAATAATAATAATAATAATAATAATAATAATAATAATAATAATAATAATAATAATAATAATAATAATAATAATAATAGTAATAATAATAATAATAATAAAAAAAATAGTAATAATAAAAATAGTAATATAACAAAAATAGTAATAATAAAAATAGTAATAATAATAATGATTATTTTATTAAAAACAGAGATATTTCTAAATATATCAAAATAAAATAAAATTGTTTTTTTTTAAATTAACAATGAAATTTTGAAATTTTAAAAATCTCGTATTTGGATTATTTATAAATTTGAAAAAAAAAAAAAAAATAAATAACCATAATTGTTTCAAGTTATTAATTTAATTAAATCATTGAAATTATTTCTTATTAATATTTTTAATTTTTATTTTTAGAATTAAAATTAATAAAAAAAAAAAAAAAAAAAATAAAAAAAAAAAAAAAAAAAAGATGATGGTGTGTGTTATTTTTAGAAAATACTTGCCTTTTTTTATTTTTATTTTTTCAAATCCATTATTATTATTATTATTATTATTATTTTTTTTTTTTTTTTAAATTTATAATAATATTTTTATTTTTAAAATTTCAATTTAAAAAAAATTTTTTATTTTTTTATTTTTTTTTTTAATTCAATTATTTATTTTTAACCCATCTCTCCTGTTATTTTTTTCCTATCACTTTTTATTTTTGTTAGTTAAAAAAAAAAAAAAAAAAAAAAAAAATAAAAATATATATGCTAGACAAATCTCAATTCACCTAATATCACAAAAAAAAAAAAAAAAAAAAAATAATAATAATAAAAAAAAAAAAAAGTTTTGAGTGGTGTTAGTGTGGTGTATTTTGAGAAGGTTGGTGTTTGAAAAAAAAAAAAAAAAAAAAAAAATATTAATACAAATAATTATTTCTATTAATATTTTAATTTTAATTTTAATTTTTTTTTTTTTTTTTTTTTTTTTTTTTTTTTTTTTTTTACAATAAAAAATAATATATATGGATACAATTGGCCTTGATGAAACAACCACTATAGAAATAAATAATAATAGTAATAATAAACATAGTTCATATAGTAGTAGTAGTAGTAATAATAATAGCAATAATTTAATTATTTCTAAAATACCAAATAAAATAATTGATTCAAATAATAATAAAAATAACAATAATAATAAAAATAATAATAATAATAATAATAAAAATAATTATTATAATATAAATAAAAGTTCCAAAATGGATATGGATTATTTATTAGATTGTGTTCAAAAAACCCATGGATTAATAAAAGATTTAACAGATTCAATGTTAATATCCAATGACCAAGAAGAAAGAAAACAATTCCAAAAACAATTAAATGAAAGTAATAATTATTTAAATGAATTATTATCAAAATTATCATATATAAAAAATAATAATAATATTAATAATAATAATAATAATGGTAATATAAATTCAAATAATGGTACAAGTTTTGGTGAAATTAAATCAATTCCATTAATGAGCAATGAAACTGGTTTCACAAATAATAAAATTACAAATAATTTTAATTATTCAGAAAATAAAAATAATAATAATAATAATAATAATGGCCAAGAACAACATGAATTATTTTCAACTTCAAATAAAATTGAAAATAATAATAATAATAATAATAATAAAATTAATAATGAAAATAATAATGAAAAAAATAAAAATAATAATAATGGCCAACATATAATTCCAAAAATTTATATTTCAGATCACGAAATGGCACCAAATAGTGAATTTCAAAATATTGATTCAATTTCTCCATCATCTCAATTAATTTGTGGTGAATCAAGATTAACACCAGTTTCTGAAAGAAATGAGTTAACATCTCCTGCATCCTCGCTACCCTCATTACCATCTCTACCTTCAAGTATGCCAAAAGAAAATAAAGAAAATAAAGAACCCATTAATCAACAAGAAGAGGAGGAAGAAGAAGAAGAAGAGGATGAGCAAAAAAAAGAAGAAGAGAATAACCTTGTAAAAATGACAACTGTCCAAGTTGAAAATACTCAAGAGAAAATACCCCTAGCCAAATCAGCAACAATATCAACAACAAATAAAACCATAGAAATAGAAGAGCAAGAAAAGGGAATGGATAGTGAAAAATTAAAAAAGACAATTAAATCATCATCATCATCATCATCAAATTTATTCAATGATTTTCCTAAACCTTTTATACCATTTGTTCAATCAAATTATAATACAGAAGAAAGGAATGAAGTTTTACAAATTGTAAAATTAATTCACTATGAATATGGTGTTCAAATTAAAGATAAAACTGGTCAATTAGATAATTATATGTATAATATTAATTTTAATCCACCACCTCAATACATGTGTAATAGCAATGATATCAATAGTAATAATATCAATAGTAATATCAACAACAATAATAACAATATGAGTAATAATTTAAAAAAGAAATTATTAATTATATCAAATGAAAAACGTAATAAAATGGGACCACAAATTCAAAGATCTCCTGAAGAAACTTATTTATCAAATCATTTCGATGAAGAAGAATTATCAAATTATTTCTCTCACAGTTTTATGTCTCCAAAAATTGTAAAATCACCATCTTCTTCAAATTTAAATAAAATTAATCAAAATAATCAAAATAATAATAATAACAATATTATTAATAATAATAATAATAATAATAATCAAAACAATACAACCACCAATAATAAAAATAAAAGTAATAATGAAAAGAATAATGATAATAATACTGTATTTAATAATAATACAACCACCACCAACAACAATAATAATAATAATAATAATAATTCAAGTGAAAAAAATAAAGTTATTGTATTTGAAAAGAAAGAACCTGGTCAATTTATATTTAAAAAGGAAAAAGTAGCAAAATTATCAACATCTTTATCTTACTCAAATTTATCATCATCATCATCAAATGGAGGAACAGCAGAAGATGAAGAATATGATAGATATTATGATTCATTTCATTGTGTTGAATTGGTTGATGAAGATTTATTAGTTTATGATAATGAAGATATTTATTTTAATGATGAAGTTGATCAAAATAAATCTCCACTCATTTCACCATCACTTTCAAAATCAAATACAACAACAACCACAACCACCACCACCACCACCACTACAGCTACATATGCAAATGTCAATGCTAATGCAATTGCAACAATTGGTAGTAGTAGAAAAATTAATAATACATTATCACCAAATATGAATAATAATAATAATAATAATAATAATAATAATAATAATAATAATAATAATAATAATAATAATAATAA
The DNA here is from genome assembly GCF_000004695.1 of Dictyostelium discoideum AX4. Classification (NCBI taxonomy): domain Eukaryota; phylum Evosea; class Eumycetozoa; order Dictyosteliales; family Dictyosteliaceae; genus Dictyostelium; species Dictyostelium discoideum. The sequence continues at coordinate 956,693 of NC_007087.3, forward strand.
TAATAATAATAATAATAATAATAATAGTAATAATACATCACCAACATTAACTACACAAGAGAATAATGGTATTTCAAATGGTAGTGGTAATGGAGGTAGAAAAATTCATTATAGATCATTATCACATGGTATCATTAAAACACCATTTACAAATAATAAATTAAAAACACTTCAAATTTTCGTACCAACTGAACCTTACACTTGTAGATTAGAAATTACAATTGAAGAAAATGTCACCGTGGAAAGATTACTCATTGAAGTCATTGATCTATGTATTAAAGAGAGAAGAAAAATTCAATATCATAAAAGACAAAAATTACAAATTCAACAATTACAATTATTACAACAACCAATAATAACAACAACAACAACGGTCGCAGTACAATCTAATAATAATAATAATAGTAGTAATAATAATAATAATAATAATAATAATAATAATAATAATATGACATCACCAATTAATCAATCACAATCATTAACATCTTCTACAACAAGTTCAAATATATCTTCATCGTCATCATCAAATGCATTTTCACCACCAACAGTTTCAGTATCAAATCAATTGATATCAAATAATAAGAATGGAAATGATTTTGAATCATTAACATTCCCATTTTTAATTTATACAAATCATAGAGATTTCATTCTAAAGAAATCTGATGAAAATGGTGAAATCGATCAAACTCTTCAACCAATCATTAGAACTACTGAAATTAAAAAATTAAAAACTGATTGTTTTTCTTTAGTTATTAATCCAAAAGCAATTAGAGATACAACACATCATCCTCAAATTTTTAGAGTTCATATTATACATTCAAGTAATAATATTAATAGTAATAGTAATAATAATAATAATAATAATAATAATAATAATAATAATAATAATAATAATAATAATAATTATAATAATAATAATAATAATAATTGTAATAATGGAATTGTAAAATCAATTAGTTTTAGTAATATTGGTGAAGTTGATCAATCATCATCATCAATAGCGCCATCATCATCAACAACAGCAGCGACAGCAGCAACATCTTCAACAACAAAGGATTCAGTTGCAGTTGTTTATAAATCTTCATCAACATTGGCATCAATAAAAGCATCAATTTGTAAAAAAGAGAATTTGGAATTAAATCTTTGTGTTTTTATGACAATGTCAAATGAAGTTATTCAAAATGAAAAAATCACTTTAGTTGAATTAAATTTACCAAGTGTTAAATTAGTTTATGATCAAATAAGTGAGTATTTATATATAAATATATATATATATAATTATTTATTTTAATTTATTAATTTATTAATTTTTTGTTATTTTTAGAACCAATACAAAAATCAATAACACCATTTCAATCAGAAGGTGTTGTTGGTAATGCACCAAGACCAATTACAAAATTATTAGGCCCAATATTCTTTTTCACCCCTGATAATATTTGTGAGATTAAACAATATGTCGTTTCAAAGATTGGTAAATTAGGTGTTAAAAAAGATAGATATATGGAAATTAGTAAAGATAAAATTATGTATTCTCAATTTGATTATTTACCATCATCTTCAGTTTCTCAAAATGGTTTCCATAATAATAATAATAATAATAATAAAGAATATTATGGTGGTGGTGTTGGTGGTGGTGGCGGATTTACAAATTATAATAATTTTAGTAATGCTAATTTAAATAATAATAATAATAATAGTAATTTTGGTAATGGTAATGGTAATGGTGGTATAAATGGTAATAATGGTAACAATAGTGGTAGTAATAATAAAGAAAATGGTGGTACAGGTGCAGGTATTGGTGGTGGAGGTGGACTTCAACTACCAAATAATAACAACAATAATAATACCACTCCATTAAAAAATAATAAATTCTTTAGATCCTTTAGTTCTGCTGTAATAAAAACACCTTATCAATTAATTAATGATATTTCTGGTGTTGGTATAATCATTAATAAACCAAATTCATTCTATTTAAAATGTAATAACAAGAATTCTGAATACTCATCCACCGATGCTGATGAAATAGTTGCTAAAATTCAATTTATTATTAGATTAAAAAAAGAAAATTTAATTTAAGAACTTGGGGGGAAAAAAAAAAAAAAAATAAAAAAAAAAAAAAAAATAAAAAAAGAATAAATAAGTAAATAAATAAAACAAAACTTTTAGAAACATGTGTTGAAATAAAATAAAGTAAAATAAAATGAAGTAAAATAAAGTAAAATAAAATAAAATAAAATAAAATAAAATAAAATAAAATAAAATAACCAACTAAAAAATACAGATTTTTTCAAAACTGTTTTTTTATTTTTAATTTTTTATTTTTTTTTTTAATTTTTTTTTTTTTTTTAATTTTTTTTCAAAAAAAAAAGATTGTGGGATAAATTGACAACTTATTTTTGGGATTTTTTTTTTTAAGGAATCATTTTTTTAAAGTATTTTGGATTATGGGTTTTAAATAGAATTGATTTTCAAAACCCATAATCCAAAATACTTTAAAAAAATTCCAAAAATCGATATTTTTTTGTAATTACGTGTTTATTTTTATTTTTATTTTTTATTTTTTTAAAACAAAAAAAAAAAAAAAAAAAAAAAATTTCCCTATAAATAAAAAAAAAAAAAAAAATTTAAAATTATAATTTAAAAATAAACAAATAAAAAAAATAAATAAATAAAAACAAATCAAAATGTCAAAATCAATTATTTCAGTATTCGGCGCTACAGGACAACAAGTAAAGTATAATTTATTATTTATTTACTTTTAATTTTTTTTTTTTTTTTTTTTCATTTCAATAAATTAATTAATATTCATTTTTTATTATTATTTTATTTTAAAAGGGTGGTTCAGTTGTTGGTGAATTATTGAAAGTTGGTAATTTTAAAGTTCGTGCATTAACAAGAAATCCAGATAGTGAAGTTGCCAAAAAATTAAAAGAAAAAGGTGTTGAAGTTGTTAAATGTGATGATAGTGATTCCAAAGAGGCAATTCAAGAAGCCTTAAAAAATAGTTATGGTATATTTAGTGTAACATTTCCATTTGGTAAAAATGAGAGTGAAGATGAAATTGGTAAAAAGGTAGCCGATGCAGCATTGGGTGCCGGTGTAAAACACTTTGTTTTCAGTGGCCTTGCTCCATGTAATGAAATTTCTAATGGTCGTTATGATGTACCTCATTTTGATAATAAACACAAAGTTGAGATGTATGCTAGACAATTGTCAAAAGAAAATCCATCATTTGTAAGCTCATTTGTTTATGCACCATTCTATTACCAAAATTTTAAAACTTACTTCCAACCAAAGAAATCCAATGAAAATGGTAATGAAAACTATTCAATTTCCCTCCCATCCGACCCAACTGGTAAACCATTAGATATGGGTGATATTGAGAACATTGGTTCAATTGTATCTGAAATCTTTTCAAATCAAAGCAAATACTCTGGTGTTGTAGTACCATTTTCAGGTGACGCTTTAACTGGTCCTGAAATTGCAAATACTTTCTCAAAAGTAACTGGTAAAACTGTAACATTCAATTTCATTCCACCATCTGTTTACCGTACCTTTGGTTTCCCAGGAGCCGACGAAATGGCTTCAATGTTTGAATACTACAACGAATTTGGTGCATTCAATGATTTAGATAAATCAATTGCTTCAAAAATTACAAAACTTACATCTTTAGAAGAATATTTAAAAAAATCTCAATTTAAATTAGAATAGATGTCTTTTATAAAAAAAAAAAAAAAAAAAAAAAACTTACTAAATAAAAGATTTAATCTTTATTTCATTTCCAAATATTAATTTTTAAACTAATAAAAAAAAAAATGTTCAATACATTTTAAAAATCTAACACAATTTTTATTATAAATAATCATTAATATCGATATAAAATAATAAATTAATTGATAGCTTAATTTGAATGTAGCGACATATATATCTTTCAAAGTTATTGTGTAATCTTGGTGGTAGTTATTATTGCTGAGGGGGTTAACATTAAAGTGTGAATTTTTTTTTTTTTTTTTTGTGATTGAATTTTGAGGTTATTAGTGGTGGGAGTGGTTAAATATAACACATAAAAAAAAATAATAATAAAAAAAAAATAAAAAAAAAAAAAAATTTTAACATACCATTATCTAATTGTAATTCATTTATTTGGTGGGGGTATAAAGTCGTTCTTTTTATATTGTTGTAAAATATTCTATTTATAAAAATTTTTTGTTTTATTTTAATTTTTTTTTTTTTTTTTATTTATTTTAAATTCTATTTGTAATTTTAATTTCTCTTTTTTTTTTTTTTTTTTTTTTTTTTCTTATTTTCTTTTTTATTTATTTTAAATTCATAAAAAAAAAAAAAATTATTTATGTTTAAAAATTGATAATTTTAAATTAACATTATTTATTTATCAATAAAACTGTATTTTTAAAACTCTAAAAAAAAAAAAAATAATAAATAAATAAAAAAAATAAAAATGATAAAAATAATTTATTTAATTGTATTATTAGTTTTATTATTTAAAAATAACCATATTATAATAAAAGCAGATGATTGTCCTTTTCCTCAAATTCCTATAAAAACTCTTTCTGGTACTTGGTATGACGATCCTGATCATGCATCATGTGGTTTCGAAAAATTAACAGGACCATTAGGACCTGGTAATCGTTTGGTTGTTGCATTAGGTTCCAAATTGTTCGACAAAGGTATTTTTTAAGATTTTAAGATTTTTTAAAAAAAAAAAAAAAAAAAAAAAAAAAAAAAAAAAAAAAAACCTAATAATTAATTAATTTTTAATAATTATTTAGGGGCAAATTGTGGTCAATGTTATGATGTAACCTCACCATTTAATAATAAAACTATTACAGTAATGGCGTATGTATATATATTATTTTATTGTTATTAAAAATTTTATTTTTAAAATATTCAATTTATTAATAATTTTATTATTATTAATTATAGAACTGATAGTTGTCACGATGCAGGAGTAATTATTTTTTTTTTTTTTGAAAAAATATTTGTATAGAAAATATAAATTAATTTTTTTATTTTTTATTTTTTTTTTAATATTTCAAAGTATTGTCAAGCAGATAATCACTTTGATTTTTATAAAGAAGCATTTGATTTATTAGGTTCTCCATCAGGTGTAATTAGTGGTAATAGTGGACTATCATATATTAAAGTTCCATGTCCAACCTATGGTAATGTTAAAATTATGATGAAAGATGGAAGTAATGAATTTTGGACATCATTTTTAATATTTAATTCTAGAATTTTAATAAAACAAGTCTCAATAAAATTATCAAATAGTCAGCAATTTATTGACTTAAATAGACAACCACAAGGAAATTATTGGCCATCTACAAATATGGTATCTGGTGAATTTGAAGTTAGAATTGAATCAATTGGCGGTGAATTCATTTATGTTAAAATTCCATCAATTGAGAGTAGAAAAATTTATGATACTGGAAACCAATTTTCAGCTGATGGTTGTGTTGGTAATAAATATGATCCATATGCTCCATTTCAAATTACCTCTAATTCAAATAATATATTACCACCATCATTATATATTATTTTTTTAATTTCAATATTATTTTTAATTATTAATAATATTTTTTCAAATAAATATTAAAAATAAAAAATGAATTAAAAATAATCGTAAAAATAAATGTAGGTTTTTTTTTTTTTTTTTTTTTTTCTTTTCTTTGCAAAATCTGATCCCTAAAAAATTTGTTTTTATTTTTCAATAAGCACATTGTTTTTTTATTTCTGAAAAAAAAAAAAAAAAAAAAAAAAAAAAAAACTCTTTGAAAGTAAAAGATTAAATATCTTGCCAACTAATTTTTTTTATTGTAAAAATAACAACAAAAATGAAACCTTTTCTTTGTGACCACAAAACGAGTTTCAAAATAATTATCTATTTAAAAAAAAAAACAACTACCCATCGATTATTTGAAAAAAAAAAAAAAAAAAAAAAAAAAAAAATTAAAAATTCTTTTTAATCAAAAACAAAAAATTAGATATTTTTTTTTTTCCTACACTTTTATTTTACTTTTTTTTTTTTATTTATTTTATTTTATTTTATTTTATTTTATTTTTATTTTTATTTATTTATATTATTTATTTATTTTTTTTATTTTTTTATTTATTTATTATTTTCATTAAAATATGAAAACTTTTGTATTATTTGTAATATTATTATGTTTAACATTTTTATCAATTTCTAAAAGTGAAACATGTCCATTTTCACAATCATTAGTTAGTGGTGCATCAGCAACTTACTACACTGATCCAAATGCAGGTAATTGTGGTTATGAAAATCTCATGGGACCTCTTGGACCTGGTAATTTATTTATTGCTGCCCTTGGCCCAAATCTCTACAATAATGGTATTTTTCTATTTTATTAAAATTTTGAAAAAAAAGTTAAAGAATAACCACTTAATTACTAACAAAAATTGTTTAAATTATTATTTTTATTATTATATTTTATTTTTAAAAAAGGAAAAAATTGTGGTCAATGTTTTAACATCTCATCACCTTATACCAATAGATCAGTAGTAATTATGGCGTATTCTATCATTTATTTTATTTTATTTTTTAATTATTAATTAAAAAAGTTTGAAATAATATTAATATAAAAAAAAAAAAAAAACAATTTTTTTAAAATTAATTAGTACAGATTCATGTCCAGATTCAGGTTATTGTCAAAGATCATCACATTTTGATCTTTCAACCCAAGCATTTGATGTTTTAGGTGCACAATCGATTGGTGTATTAGAAGGATTAACTTATTATAAGGTACCATGTGGTGTTAATGGTAATGTTAAAATTATGATGAAAGATGGTAGTAATGATTATTGGACAGCTTTTTTAATTTATAATTCAAAAGTAACAATTAAAGATGTCTCTGTAAAGATAACTGGTAAATCTACATATACAAGTTTAACTCAAAGTTCTTACAATTATTGGATTTCTCCAAATATGGTCCCAGGATCATTTGATGTTAGAATTGAATCTGTTGGTGGTGAATTCATCTATATAACCATTCCAAAGGTTGAAAGTAGAAAACAATATGAAACATCAAGTCAATTCAGTGTTGATGGTTGTGTTGGAACACCCTCTGGTCCATCTGGTGGTTTAGGTAGTCCATCAACTGGTGCTAGTATTGGTACTCCATCTGATGCTTCATCATTAACATTATATGCATTATTTTCTTTAACAATTTTATTTTTAGTAATGTTAAATTAAAATTAATAAAGTTATTAAAAAAAAAAAAAAAAAAAAAAAAAAAAAAAAAAAAAAAAAAAAAAGATTTTTTGAATAATATTTATAACTTGTATATGAAATTATCTATATCGACCATATATCTATTGGTCTTAGATAATATCTTTTCAAATAAAGTATAAAAATAAATAAAAAAATATTAATTTTCATTTTTTTAATAAAATAATTATTTACAATTTATTTTTTTAAATATTTTTTTAAAAAGACTGATATAGATAATTTCAAACACTAAAATTAACCTGGTAAATTTTATATTCGGATACAATGGAAAATATCTAAATTTATTTTTTTTTATTTTTTTTTATTTTATTTTTTTTTTTTATTTTTTTAAATTTTCCCATTGCCAGTTTTTTTATTTTTATTTTATTTTATTTTTTTATTTTTATTTACATTGCTCAAAATACCACCAATTTTCAAAAAAATGAAATTTTTAATTACAATTTTATTATTATGTATTATAAATTTTGTAATTGGTGAAAATAATTTATTATCATCATCATCTTCAATAATTCCAAGTGAATGTGGAAATCCAAATTATCAAAAATTAGAAAGTTATATTAATGGATTAGTTGGGTCTTATGGATACTGTAACGGTACAGAATGGGGTGTAACAGATTTCAAATCATTTTCAATTTTAAGTGAAAATTCTCAAAATTCTCAACAAACAGCATCAACAATTAAACTTTGGGTATTATTATCAGTTTTTAAAGATATTGAAGCAGGTTTATACACATTAGAAAAACAAATTGAATGTTCAACTGGTCTTATCACTGTTGAACAATGTATTGCTTTAATGATTGGTGTATCTGATAATTGTGCAACCTATTCATTAACTGCATTAACTAAAATTGAATCTGTAAATTCTGTAAGATATTCATTTTTTTTAAATTTTAAAAAATAAAAAAAAAAATAATAAAATATTAATTATTTATTTATTTATTGAAATATAGTTATTTTCAGAATTAGGAATGAATGATAGTCAATTTATTGAATGGTGTTTTTCAACATGTGTTGGATATAGTGATCCATGTCCAAACGTTTCAGGTGGTTCAGGTAATAATGTGTTAAGTTCACATGATGTTATCCATGGATTAACACTTTTACATCAAGGTTCAATTTTAAATCAAACAATGACAGAGATGACCTATAAATATTTATTGACTGCACATGGTTGGCAACCAATGATTGGATATTATGTTCCAGCACCAGTTGCCCATAAATCTGGTTGGTTACCAGCTGATGAAGGTTTTGACCCATTCACTGAAAATGATGAAGCCATTGTTTTCTCTGAATGTGGTGATTATGGTGCTTCAATTATGATCACTAGAGATTGGTCAAATCCACAAGAAGATACAATCGCTTTAGAATTGGGTGCTTTAATTGGAAAATATATTTATTGTACAATGGTACCATTTGGTAATACAAATGATGGTGCTTCATGTTCTTATATTTTATCACAACCAATTCCAACACCATCTTGTACTTCTTCTTCCTCTTCTTCTTAAAATTAAAATTCAAAAATAATTATAATTTTCATATTTCCATGTTTTCCGAATCGATTGTCGCCAAATTAAAAAAAAAAAAAAAAAAAAAAAAAAGAAAATAAAATAAATCCCAAAAATAAAAAAATAATAAAAAAAAAAAAATAAAAAAATGTTCGTTTTTTTTCACTCGAGTTTCGTTTCGTTTTTTTTTTTTTTTTTTTTTTTAAATTTTTTTTTTTTTTTTTTTTTTTTTTTTTCAAGATATTGTAGAAAAAGCAATAATTTGATTTTTATTTATATATTTATTAAAAATGCCAGCAATTAAATCAAATAAATCAACAGCTTCTGCTTTAGAAACTACATCAAAAACCACTACTAAAGTTGTTTCAACTGGTTTACCATTAGTAAATAAAGAAAAAGCAATTGAAGCAATCAATGCTCTCAATAAATATTTCGAACAAAAACAATTAACAGAACCATTAAATATTTTAGAAGAAAATAAAAAAATCTATATAACTTTTGAAACTGATAAATACTATCATAATAGTTTATTTAAACCACATCATATGTAAGTTTTTTTTTATTTTTTATTTTTTTTATTTTTTTATTTTTATTTTTTTTTTTTTTAATTACTAATATTAAATATCTTTTTTTTTTATATATATATAGAGTTGCACCACATAAAATTGGTGAATTATCAGAAAAAAGAACATTAGTTATTATTGAAGGTGGTAAAGTAGATGCAATTAATTTAAAGACTAAATTAGTAGATTTAGGATATACTGGTGCAGTTGATGTTCTTTCAATGAAAGAATTCAAAAATGAATATGTCACAAAAGAACAAATTATTAAAGTTAGAAAAACATATGATGAATTTGTTGTAGATAATTTTTATAAACAAAAAATTCAACATAAATTTGGTAAAGAATTTCAAAATTCACCACAGTATGTATAATATTTTTAGAAAAATGATCAATTATTATTATTACTATTATTATTATCAATTCTAATAATATATTATTATTATTATTTTTTTTTTTTTTAAAAAATAGATCACCAAAACTTTCAATAATTGATCAAAAGAATCCAGTTGAATTAATTGAAACATTAAATAAACTTGATAGAATGGTATTGGTTAGAAGATTTACTGAATTATTTTTCACACTTCCAGTTGGTACATCAGATTTACCAGTTGAGCAACTCATTGAAAATGTTGCATTCATTGTAGGTGAAGTTTCTAATAAATTACCTGAAAAAATTAATTCAATTCAATCACTTTCAATTGCTGGTTCAGATATTAGTTTACCATTTTATGTAAATGTTAAAGTACCATCAAATCTTTTATTCAATTCTAAAGAAAATAAAGTTGAATTAAATCCATTAGCAATACAACAAGAAAATAATAATAATAATAATAATACATCAGAAGAATCAACAACAAATACTACTACTAATACCAAATCAAATAAAAAGAGAACAGAACCAGAATCAGAAGAAAAAGAACAAGAACAACCAATTAAAGAAAAACCAAATAAAAAATCAAAAACAACACCAGTTAAAGAAGTTAAATCAACACCAGCTGCTGTTGTTGCTAAACCAACTACACCAGTTAAAGAAGTTAAAGAAACACCAATTAAATCAAAAACACCAGTTAAAGAATCAACCCCAGCTGTCGTTGCTGCTGCTGTTGCCGCTAAACCAACTACACCAGCTAAACAAGTAAAGGAAACACCAATTAAATCAAAGACTCCAGTTAAAGAATCAACACCACAAGAAACCACCACTCCATCTAAACCAACTAAAACTCCAACCAAAGCAACAACCACCACCGCCGCCCCAAAAGAAGTAGAATCAACTCCAGTTAAAGAAGTCAAACAAACTCCAGCCAAACAAGTTAAAGAAACTCCAGTTAAACAAGTTAAAGAGACACCAGTTAAACAAGTTAAAGAAACTCCAGTTAAACAAGTTAAAGAAACTCCAGTCAAAGAAGTCAAAGAAACCCCAGTTAAACAAGTTAAAGAAACTCCAGTCAAACAGGTTAAAGAAACAGTAAAAGAAGTTGCCGCTCCAGTTAAAGAAGTTAAAGAAACCCCAGTAAAAGAAGTTGCTGCTCCAGTTGCTAAGAAAGTTACTAAAAAAGCAGCCGCTGCTCCAGTTGAAGTTGCTCCAGTTGAAGCTGCACCAGTTAAAAAAGTTGTTAAAAAGGCTACTGTTGCTGCTGCTCCAGTTGAAGCTGCTCCAGTTAAAAAAGTTGTTAAAAAAGCTGCTGCTGCTCCAGTTGAAGAAGCTGCCCCAGTTAAAAAAGTTGTTAAAAAGACTGCCACCACCGCCACTGCTACTGCTTCAAAATTAAAAAAACCAATTGAAAAGAAATAAGTTAATAAATATAAATAAATAAATAAAAAAAAATAATAAAAAAAAAAATATAAATAAAAAAAACATTTAAAAATTAAAATATTTGTGATCAGTTTCGATTCATTTTCTGATAAACAATTTAAAAAAAGATTTTTCTTTATATATCAATTATTAAATTAATTCGATCTCAAATGAGTAATGTTTGATACTTTTAATAAATATTTATTTTAAATTTAATCAGATTATAATATTTTTATTGTTTTTTTTTTTTACACTTTTTTTTCATTTTCCGCCCACCTAAAATAATTTATTTATTTATTTTTCTAAAAAATTGTCAACATAAATTTTTCTTAAATTAATTGAAAGATCATGAATTGGTAAACCGGTGACATTATAAAAATCACCATTAATTGATTTTATAAAAGATGCTGCTGGGGTTTGTTGGATGCCATAAGAGCCCGCTTTATCCCTAGGGTAAAAAAATAAACAAAAAAATAATAAATAATAAAAAAATAAAAAAATGTAAAAATAAGAATTAAATAATTATTTCATTAATTTTTTTTAAAAAAAAAAAAAAAAAAAAAAAAAAAAACCTTACAATGGTTTGAAATTGTCAACATAATAATTAATTAATTCAGGTGATAATTGATCAAACTCAACATTTGTTAAAGTGTAAAAACTAGAGGATCCTTTAGAATTTGTATTTTCATTAAAAAATTCAATATGGACAGCTGTGCAAACGGTATGAATTTTACCACTTAATAAAGTTAGCATGGATTTAGCTTCTTCTAATGATTTTGGTTTTTCGAATATTTTATTATCATATACTACAATACTATCTGACCCAATGATAATATTTGGTTGTTGATTTTGTTCTTTTAATTGTATTCCAGCATGAATTGCTTTTAATTTTGCATTCTCTAAACAATAATCATAAACTGATTGAAATTGACTTTTATCTAAATCTTCCTTAAATTTTGATTCAACAATTTCAAATTTTACACCCAATTTACCAAGGTATTCAATTCTTCTTGGTGATGTTGATGCTAAAATTATCTTTAATTTATTAAGTTTGACCAAAATGTCTAAAATCATTTTTTTTATTTTTTATTTTTTTCTTTTACACTTTGAAAAAAAAAAAAAAAAAAAATAAAAAGGCTTTTTCAAAAAAAAAAGTTTTTTTCGTGGGATTTCAATTAATTTTTTTTTTTTTTAATGTAAAAAATCTTTTTTATTTTTTTTATTTTTATTTTTTTTTTTCCCATATATTTTATCAAAACTCAAACCAAACAAAAATAAATTTTAAAATAAAAATAATAATAATAAAAAAATAGTGTGTGAATTATAAAAATAAAACTATTGAAAAAAAACTATTGTTTAAAAAATAGATTAAAAAAAAAAAAAGAAAAGAAAAGAAAAAAAAATAAAAAATAAAAAATCATTTGATCAATTTGATTTTTTTTTCTTTTTTTTTTTTTTTTATTTTTTTTTTTTTTTTCTTTTTCGACCAACATTGTTTTTTTTTTTTTTTTTTTTTTTTTTTTTTTTTTTTTTTTATCTAGTGTATTATTATAATAAAAGATATTTATTTATTTATTTTTAAACATAACAGTGTATTTATAAATAATTTGTATTCTAGTCTAAATAATATTAATCAATAACAGTATCCCAACACACTAAAATTTCATCGTTAATATTAATTTATAATCAACCAACGTCCTCTAATTTTAGAGAATAAATTCGATACTATTTGTACTTTTATATTAAAAAAAAAATAACAATAATAAAAATTAATAAAAACAAATAATAGATAAGAATAATAAAAATAATAAAAATAATAAAAATAATAATAAAAAAAACAATAAATACCCCAAAAATAAATTATTATTGTTTATTATAATTTAATCGGACACATTTTCATTACATCTCACAAAAAAAATTAAAAATCCACAGTTTTGTGATTAACCCCCTCCCACTCTCACCCTTGCTATATTATCATTTCCCACACTCTGTTATCATAAAAAAATTGAGTGGGTGCAGTTAAAAACAACAACAAAAAAAAATAAAATAAAAAAAAAAATAAAATAAAAAATAAAAAATAATAATAATAATAGAAAAAATAGAAAAAAGAACTCACTAAGAACTCACTCCATCTTGTTTTTTTTTATTTTTTTTCTTTTTATTTTTTAAATTTATTTTATTAAAAAAAAAAAAAAAAAAAAAAAAAAAAAAAACAAAAAAAAAAAAATAAAAACTAAACGGTACCGTTTAAATAATAATAATAATAATAATTTTTATATAATTAAAAATAAAACAAATCAAATCAAAACAAATCAAATAAAAAAAAAAAAAAAAAAAAAAAAAAAAAAAAAAAAAAATTATAATAATAATTATAATAAATTAAAATATGGCAAATCAAAACCCAAGACCAATTTTAAAGGGCACAAAATCAAATTTTACATTGGTACATAATATAGGAAATGTATCGGATGAAAAAGTTAAAGAATATTTAAAAACAGAAATATTAGTCAAAGAATGGATTGAAGAAGTATTACAAATTAAAATTAAAGAGAGTTTATCTGATGCTTTGAAAAATGGTATTGTTTTATGTTATTTAGCAAACGCCATTCAAGATAATATTGTACCAACTATCACAGAAAAATCCAGATTAGTAAATATTTCCATTATAAACTTTTTTTTTTTTTTTTTTTTATTTTTTTATTTTTTTTTTTTAAAAAAAGAAATAATAATAATAACACATATTAATATAAGTTTATTTCTATTTTTATATGTATATATACATATATATATTTTTTTTAAAATTTTATTTTAAAATTTTATTTATTGTATTTTAATTTTTTATTTATTTATTTTTTTTTTTTTAAAAAAAAGGGATTAGAATTTAAAAAAAATATTGATTTCTTTTTATTAGCATTAAAAGATTTAGGATTTCCAAAACAAAAATTATTTAAATTAAATGATTTATATGAAGGAGAGAGTATAGTCAGAGTTGTTGAATGTTTATCACAATTATCAAAATTTGCATGCCAACATAAAGGATATCAAATTCCAATGAAATTAACACCAACATCAACACAACCAATTAAATTACCAGTGGGTGAACATTTAAATCATTTGAAATTACAATTATCACAAATTAAAGAGTATACCATGGATAAATCAAATTCAAATCAGCCTCGAATGGGTACAGCAGTCTTGAAGGCTAAAATGGCATTATTAGCTGGTAACTCTATTGATTTTGCTAAATGTGAAAGAGGTTTCATTAAATTTCAAAGTTTATGGAGAGGTTTTAGAGTTAGACAATTTGTTAAACATATGAGTAAGTTTTATTTTATATTCTATATTTTATATTTTATATTTTATATTTTATATTTTATAGTAGTGGTAGTAGTAATGGTAATTAACTAAAATTTATTATTATTATTATTATTATTATTATTATTATTATTATTATTATTATTATTATTATTATTAAAATAGAACGTGAAGTTGCATATAGAGAAAAAGTTATACAAGAAATTTTAAAAACTGAAGAAGATTATGTTAAAAATTTAAATATTTGTATTAAAGGATATATGGAACCATTGGTTAGTAGAGATGTAATTACAAAGGATCAACAAAAGTTAATATTTTCAGATATTCAAATCATTTATAATTTTGGTAATAAATTTTTGGATCAATTGAGAAATCGTTGTGGTAATAATTGGAGAGTTTATCAAAAGATTAGTGATTTATTTTTACAGATTTCAGCATTTTTAAAGGTTTATACAAGTTATGTTCAAAACTATAATACTGCATTGGAGACATTGGAAGAGTTGAAGAAAAAAGATAAACAATTCATTCAGGTTTTAAATGAACAAAAAGAGTCTCAACAAATTAATGGAAAAGATATAACTTCATTTTTAATTCAACCAGTTCAACGTGTACCACGTTATTATTTACTTTTGACCGATTTGGTGAAACATACTTGGGAAGATCATCCAGATTTGAAACCATTGGTTGGTGCCGCTGAAAAGATTAAAGATGTGGCTGCCTTTTTAAATGAACGTAAAAGGGAGGGTGAAAACTTTCAAAAGTTTACAGAGATTCAATCAATACTCGTTGGTAAAGTACCACAATTATTCACTCCATCACGTCGTTACATAAAACAAATCTCATTCAATCCTACTAAAAAACATGAAATTATGGTTTATCTATTTAATGATTTAATTGTTTATGGTAAAGTTATGAAAGGTATTTTTAGTGGTGGTGGCGGTGGTAGTGGTGGTGGTGGCAATAATAATAGTAACACTGGTGGTGCTGCAGGTGGTAGTCAATATAGTAATTATAATAATAACAATAATAACAATACCACTATCAATGAAAATAGAAAAGTTAAATATCAAGGTATGATAGAGTTGGTAACTTGTGTTGTGGTTGATGATAGTCATCCATCACCATCAAGTCATTTGGATATTCGTTCAAACGATAAGGATAACCTCTTATTGTTAACAATTATCTCAAAGAATGAAACTGAAAAAAATAATTTAAAAATTGAAATTAATAAATTAATTAGTAATATTCATGAAAATCAAAGATCAAAAGAACAAAAAATAATAGAAAATTCTTCAAATAATAATAATAATAATAATAATAATAATAATAATACTGCAGTAGAAAATATACCAGAGCCAACGATCGAACAACAATTATCTGAAAGAAAGAAAATTATGAAAAGAGTTGAGTCAAATAGTATTAATTCAACTGCCACCACAACTGCTACTACTACCACCACTACAACAAATACAAGTATAAATACAAATACAACATCAACCACACCAATTAACTCACCATCACGTAATAATAGTAGTAATAACATAAACATCGTACCACCAACATCTCCAGAGCAACAACAATCAATACCAGTTAGTTCATTTATAAGCTCATTATTTAATAAAAAGAAATCATCATCATCATATAATGCTACTTTATCACCAAATAAAGTGGAAAATAATACACCTATATCAGATTCAGAAAGTAGCGGCAATACATCACCTCAATCACCAAGTTCATCACCAACAACAACAACAACAACATATGTTGATGAATCTGAAAAATCAAGTCCAAAAACTTCAAGAAAAAAGAAAGCACAATCAATTTCTATGTCACCAACTAATACACCAACAACACCACCACCACAATCTGAAGATACCAATAATAGTAATGATAGTAGTAGTAATAATAATAATGCGGAAATACAAGAACCACCAAAAGAAAAAGGTAGACCAAGATCAAAATCAACCTCACGTTTATCAAGAATAACAGGTGTTTTAACATTAAGAAAAAGAAAAACTCAATTAGTTGATGAATCTCAAATTCCAACTAGTGATGACGAAGGTCAAACATCTCCAACATCTCCTTCCAAATCTTCGATTGATTTATCACAATCACAACATAATCCAACCCCACATTCTTCATCATCGTCATCATCACAACAAGATGATTCTTCTTTGGCATCATCAATTTCACCATTATCAATTTCTACACCAAATCCAATTCCAGTTACAGCCTTAGCCTCTACCACTACTACTACCGCTACTACTAATAATAGCACCACCTCAAATACTGCATCACCAAATTCATCAGCAACAACTCATCGTTTATCCTCATCATCAACTAATCTTTCAACAAACAATAACGAGTGCGAACCTTCAAATAATAAGGCTGGTTCATCAACTTCAGATTTACAATCACCAACATCATCATCATCATCACCATCATCATCAACAGCAACAACAAACAATCTATCATATGAAAAAATAATAGCTCAAAAAAGTTTAGGTGAACTTGACCCTTTAAATCTTGAAACTTATTTATCAAATGCTGATTTTAAAAAACTTTTTGGAGTTGAACGTTCAGAATTTTTAAAATTCCCAAAATGGAAACAAAACCAAAAAAAGAAAGATCTTAAGCTATTGTAAAAATAAAAATAAAAATAAAAAAAAAAAAATAATAATAATAAAATTAAGGAAAGAATATATATATATATATATATATATATATATATATAAAATATCATGATATTATTTGCGCAGTTATTTAATATAAAACAAATAAAAAAAAAAAAAATTTATTAAAAAAAAATAATTTGTGTTCTAAAAATATCTTTTTTTTTTTACATTTAACATTGTTAATAATAAAAATTTTTTAATGTTTTTTTTAATTTTTTTAATTTTTTTTTTTACATTTTTTTTTTTTTTTTTTTAATCATAAAAAAACAAAATTAATAAATTAAGGATGGAAGAAAATTTAATATCATGGATTTTAAAAGAAGGTGAAGATATTTTTATTAGAGAAAGAATAATAAAATCAATAAAAAAGATATCAGATAGTGGTATACATATTACAATTGAATCACTTTTAAAATTTTTAAATAAAAAATCAAAAACCATTTTTTTAAATGAAAAAGAAATTGATTTTAAAGAATCATTAAAATTAGAAATTGAAAATAATGAATTATTAAGTCAGTTACAATCATTGTTTGAAATGTATGAAAATATAAATACAAATATAATTTGTTGTAATTTTGTTTATAATCGCACACATTTAATATTTAAAAAACATATTAAACAAGTAAACAATGGTTTCAATTCAAAAAATCGTACCACTGAAAATAGTCAAATGAAAACAGAAATGTTGGATTCAAAATCCAATATATTAGATTCTTGTTTTCATATTATTGATAACAATAAAAATTTGTTAATTAAAAAAGATACATTATTAAAAAATAATAACAATAATAGTGGTAATTTATTTTTAAAAATTTGGAGAAATATAATTATTAGAAATGAAATTTTAAAATATATGAAATTATTTAAAATTCATCAATTTAAAATGATATTTTCATCAATTTCCAAATTGGATGCATACCCTTTTAAAGAATATCTATATAATGTACAATTGGAAATTGGTGGTGGTGAAAGAAATAATGAAGTTTTCAATTACCAACATGAAACAATGGAAATAAATGATTATTTAGAAAATAATTTACCAGATTCAATATCAGTATTGAATATTATTGATTTAAATAAAGAATTTAGTAATGGTTATTGTAGATATATCAGACCTTCGTCAATACCTTGTTCTGTAAAAGTATTGAACTTTATAAAACAATCTGACTACTTAAAATCAACAAAATTTTGTAACTTGATCCAATTTAAAAATAATAAAATCATTGATAATAGTAGTAATAATAATAATAATAATAATAATGTATTTTTAGAGAATGAAAAGAGTGCATATGTAATAAGTAATAGTGAACAATTGATACCTTATGGAGTTGATTATGTGAATTATGAATTTAATTTAGAGGAAAGATCATTTAGCTTTATAACATTTAATAATTTACCAAACACTGTAAAAACATTAGAAATTAAAAGAAAGTTACCATCGAAATTGTCTTTGGATTTTTATGAAGACTCAATATGTTTATTACCAAATACAATTAAGGAATTATCATTTGATTTGGTATCAATTTTAAGACCAAATTTTTTACCAGAATCAATCACTGAATTATATTTAGGTAATGCACATAATGTTTATACAAATGATGAATGTTTGATTGAAAAAGGTATATTACCACCACAATTGAGAAAACTTAATCTTGGTGGATATTCAAATGAAATTAGAGAGGGTATATTACCACCAACACTCACAAGTTTAACATTATGTACTACCTATAAAAAACCAATTAAACCAGGTTGTTTACCACAATCTTTACAATATCTTTCTTTTCAAGGTGATGTTGTTACTGCTACTAATCAAAAGAGTAGTAAGGATGACGAATTTTCAAATAGCGAATCATCATTTTCAATTTCATCATTATTTTCAATAGTTAATAATTTAATATTTAATTATAATTTAAAACTACAATACGAGTTCCTTATTGAAGGTTCAATTCCAATTGGGCTAAAAACATTAAAACTTTCAAGGAATCAACCTTATCAAGATATTCTTGTCAAAGGTATACTAACACCATCTCATAGCTCTTTAACAAGTATTTCAATATTTGATTTTAAACCACTCCAACTTCATGGTGAAAGTGTATCAAGTATGAATCAAAAGAATAAAGAAAAACTTCAAAAATTAAAAACACAATTTTTTATACCATCATCTGTAAAAAAGTTTGTTGGCTCAATTGATGATTATTGCCATCCAGAAATAATACGATTTTTACCATTTACAAAGGTTAAATTCTTTAGCTTCAATCCACAATTCCAAGAGTTTTCAAAAAGTGTTAAATCTCTTTATTTTAAATATATTTTAAATTTTAACCCAACAGCATGGCCATCAAACGCAGTTACATCTCTTACTTTAGACGGTCATAATATAGATGGTTTAGGTTTCTTTCCACAGTTTTTAACATTTTTAGATTTAACAAATGATATCTTTTTCTCAATGAGTAATGTACCACTTGATACCTTTTTTCCCTGTTTGAAAACCTTAATATTAAGTAACTTGTTTCATGATGAAATTGATATTGAATCTTCATTTCCAAATCTAATAACCCTTGTTGTTGGAAATGCAACACCCAAATTAGTTTTACCCACAACAACAACAACAACAACAACAACAACAACAACAACTAATTTGAAAGAAATTATTGTATTCAACACAAATATCCAATTTATAAATGATAATATATTAAAACTTCAACCTTTTATAAAAATTTTTAATCATTCTATAAAAAAAAAGAATTTAAAGAATTTATTTTTATCAAAAATTAAATAAATTAATATAAAAGTAATTATAATTTTCCAAATTTTTTTTTTTTTATTTTTTATTATGGTAAAGTTTTAAAACTCTATTATTTTTTTATTCTCAAAACAACTCACAAAGTATCATTAAAAAAAAAAAAAAAAAGATTTTCTAAAAAAAAAAAAAAGATTATAAGATCTTTTAAAATATTTTTATCCTATTTAAAAAATTTCTAAAACAATTATGGGTTCAATATTTGGTTTTTTAAAAGGATTTTTTTTTTTAATAAAAAAAAAAAGATTCTAAAAAATTCATATCCTTTGTACTTTTTAAGGAATTTGATTATCAAACTGTTTTTTTATTTTTTTTTTTTATAAATTTTTAAGTAATCAATTGATTGGTCAACAAAATTTTTTTATGATAATCATTTTTTAAAAAAAAAATCTTTTTTTTTATTTTAATTTTTTTTTAATTTTTTTTTTTTTTTTTTTGACTTTTGATGTCTGGCGATTAAAACTATGGTTTTTTTTAGGTCAGATTTTTGTCTTTTTTTTTTTTTTTTACGAATTTTTTTTTTCCCCACCAAAAAGATCTTTTTTTAATCTTTTTTTTTATTTTTTTTTTTTATTTTTTTTCCTCTTTTTTTTTTTTTTTTTATAATTTTTTTTTTTCTTTTTTTAATTTTTTCTTTTTTAATTTTTTTCTTTTCTTTAACATCACCATTGTCCCAGCCTCAATACCTAAGATTATAATTTATAATTTATATTTTATTTTCATTAAAATTTTCATATTAAAAAAAAAAACAAAAAAAAAAAAAAAAAAAAAAAAAACCAACTCAAATCAAATCAAATCGAAGAAAAAAATAAAAAAAATAAAAAATAAAATAAAATTAAATAAAATAAAATTAAATAAAATAAAAAAAAAAAAAAAAAAAAAAATAAAATAAAACAAATCAAATCAAATAAAATAAAACCAACAAATAAAATAAAATAAAATAAAATAAAATAAAATAAAATAAAATAAAATAAAATAAAATAAAATAAAAACAAAAACAAAAACAAAGACAAAAACAAAAACAAAAACAAAAACAAAACAAAAACAAAACAAAAACAAAAATAAAAATAAAAATAAAATTAAATAAATAAAATAAAAATAAAATAAAAATGGAAAGAGGTTTGGTTGAATGGTTATTACAAGAAAGGGATAGTGTAGTTTTGGATAATTTAAAAATTTTATCAAATCATGGTTTACATATTTCAATTGATTCATTAAGATATAGTAAGTTTTTTTATTTTTTTATTTATTTTATTTTATTTTATTTTTCTATAAAAATATATTAATATTATTTTCAAAAAGTTTTATATGGAGATATTGATAAAGAAAAATTATACTATGGGTTATGTGAAGGCCTAATAACACATTTACGTAATTCGTCACTAAAGGAGCTACTTAAAACTATACGTGATGAAAAATCTGATATAGTATATAATTTTAAACATCCAGCATTAAGTAAAAATGTGGATCCAATTGTAAAAGGTGGTACAGCATTACTTCAAGATTTCCCACTTTTAAAAACATTAGATATTATTAGAAATAATAGAATGTTATTAATAAAAAATAGATCTTTAGATTATCAACTAAAATATATCCAATCAATTTATAATTATAAATATGGAAATAGAAAAAAATTTAATTTTAATAATAATAATAATATTAATAATAATAATAATAATAATAATAATAATAATAATAATAATAATAATAATAATAATAATAATAATAATGATAATGATAATAATAATAGTATTATTGTTAATATTGATAATAATAATGATAATAATAATGAAAAAAATATAAATTTAAATGAAAATGAAAAAGTTGATAATAGTTTATTATTTTTTAAAATTTGGAGAAATATTATTATAAAAAAATGTATAATTTTAGAACTTGGTAGGATTAATAATCATTATAAAAAGAAATTTACATTTAATTCAATTGAAAAATTTGATGAATATATATTTAAACAGTATGTAACACATTTGGAATTTATTTTTTCATCCGATGAAAATGAGGATTTAATTGCTGAAGAATTAAATGATTATTTAGAGTATAAATTACCACCAAGTGTTACAATATTAGAGATAAATGGTGGATTTAATAAATATATTAGACCATCATCATTACCATCGACAATTTTGAAATTAAATTTTAATAGAGAAAATTTCGAACCTGGTGTTAAAAAAATAGGTTTAAATGTTCCAGTTGGTTTTGCAAATTTAAATACACTTTTTGATGATTTGAATCCTGTGAAAAAATTAATTTTTCCTGATAATTACAATTCAAAAATTTATCTAGATTCTATACCAGAGGGGGTGGAAATTGTTGATTACAGATCAATCTTTTTAGCAAGAAGCCCAATTGATATTAAAATGTTTCCAAAATCTTTAAAATCGTTATATATTTTTAGACAAATTGATTCCACAGTATTTCCAGAAGAAAAGTCAATTTTACCACCAGTGGAAAAACTTTACATTAGAAACCTTTCTCTTACGACTGTTGGAATTTTACCAGAAAGTATAACTCACCTTGAAATTGAATGGCCATATTCAACATTCAATATGAATAAAGTTAAGAAATGTTTCTTTCCACAACAATTGAAAAAATTAAACCTAAGTGGTTATTATAATGAAATTGGTAAAGGTGTTTTACCACCAAATCTCACCCATCTAACAATTTCAGTTAACCACATCAAAACCATTGAACCAGGTTGTTTACCAGATTCTTTAAAATATCTATCATTCCAAGGTTACCAAAAAATAAAAGGAAAAGAAATCTCTAAACCATTCAAAAGAAGTCAACCAGTTCTAGTTAAAGGTTCACTTCCAACTGGATTAACTACATTAAAATTATCAAAGTATCAACTTCATTTGGATATTTTAGTTAAAGGTGTAATTACAAAACATCATAAATCCTTAACTAAAATTTCAATTTGTCCAAATTATATATTTGATTATAAAACTGATTATAAAAAACCAATTGAAAATTTAGGTGATAGAATTTCACATTTTTTGAGAAAAAAATCAATTCTACTACCATCAGTTAAAAAGTTTACATGTAAAACAGTTTTAAATTATCCTGAAATGATTTTAATTTTACCATGTACTCATATTAAGATTTTACCGTCTATTGGCGGTACTGGTTATCAAAATTCTTTAATATCAGATACATTTATAAAATCTTCACATTCTAAATGTGTCTATATATCACTACCAGATTCATTCAATGCAAATTTAACTAGTAAATCTTTTCCAGAAACTTTGACTACTTTAAAATTTGAAGGTAGATATAATACACCATTCCTTCCAAAAGTTTTACCAAATTCTTTAAAAAATTTAATATTTGATTGTGAAAAATCAAATTATAATTATGATCTTTCAAATTGTTTACCAATTGGTTTGAAATGTTTAGCTTTAAGTCCAAATTATAGTGAACCTTTAAATTTTCAAACACATTTACCAGAATTGGAATTATTGGTAATTGGAAATTCAAATCCTTCAAATATTATATTAAATGAAAATCAAATGATATCAAAATTAAAACTTATAGTTGTATTTAATTCAAACAATCAATTTTTAAATAATAACAACCATTCTGAAATCTTTTATAATCCAATCTTAAAAATTGTTAAACCAACACAACTAAAATCAATTTTAAATGAATTTTCCGATAATAAATAATTTTATTTTTATATATTAGTTTTTTCCATTTTTTTTCTTTTTTTTTTTTTACTTTTATTTTTATTTTTTTGAAATTGTGTTGTATCTTTTATTTTATTGATTGGGGGTATGATTGTTTTTTTTTTTTTATTTTTTTTTTATTTTTTTTATTTTTTTTATTTTTTTTTTATTTTTTTTATTTTTTTTATTTTTTTTTTATTTTTGTTTTTTTTTTGAAATTAAAGTGGTTTCATATTTAATTTTTTAATTTTTGTTATTGGTTGTTGTAAAAAAAAAAAAAAAAAAAAAAAAAAAAAAAAAAAAATTTAACAAGCAAACAATAAAAATAATAATATTACTTGGATAAGTAATAAAAATTAAAACAATCTATATCAATTTAAATTTCTAAAAATATCTAAAAAAAAAAAATAAATAGTCATCAAAAATTAAAATTAAAAAAAATAAAATTTAAATAATAATTTAAAAATAAAATTTTAATGTTAATTTAAAAATAAAATTTAAAAAATAATTATTAATAACAATAAAAATATAAAATAAAAATGGAGAAAATATTATTTTCTTGGATTATAAGTAAAAATGATATTGAAACAACAAATTCACTTAAAATTATTAGTGATAATGGTCTTTTTATTACAATTGAATCTTTAGAAAAATTTTTTCAACCATTTTTGTCACCTTTAAATCGTAAGTTTATTAATCTTTTTAATTTTAAAAAAAAAAAAAAAATAAAAAAAAAAAAAAAAAAAAAAAAAA
This sequence comes from Dictyostelium discoideum AX4, assembly GCF_000004695.1. NCBI lineage: Eukaryota > Evosea > Eumycetozoa > Dictyosteliales > Dictyosteliaceae > Dictyostelium > Dictyostelium discoideum. Next base: position 981,049 of record NC_007087.3, read on the forward strand.
AAAAAAAAAAAAAAAAAGAAATATATTAATTTAATTAAAAACTAAAATTTTAGTTTTTGAAAATGATACTCAAAAAGAAAAAAAATTAAAATATGGTTTAAAAACAATTGAAATAATGAATTTATATGAAATGTTAAAAAATTTAATTACAACTAATAGAGGAAAAAAACCAAATAAAAATTATTTTGTTTATAGTTTTAGAGATCCAATGTTTAATGAATTATTAAATGATTATAATACACCATCATCAAATGTTACAAGTTTACCAATATTTATAATATGTTTAGATATTCTTAGAAATAATAAAAATCAATTAATTAAACCAAAATTAGAAAATTCAAAAACAATAATTATAGCGCCACCAACACAAATTATTTCAAAAAATGATAATAATTATAATAATAATAATGAAATTGATAATTCAATTCCATTTTTTAAAATTTGGAGAAATTCAGTTTTAAGGGGTGAAATTATTTCAGAAATTAAAATTTTAAATAATCATCTTGGTAAATTTACATTTTATTCAATTAATGAAATGGAAAAATATAAATATAAAAATTATTTAAATCATGTTGTATTGGATTTTAAAAAAGTAATGGATAAAAACCTATTTAGATATGAAGGTGATATGTTTAATAATTATTTTGAAAATTGTTTACCACCTTGTATTAAAAGTTTAGAAATAAATGGTGGTTTCAATTTCTTTATTAAACCATGTTCGTTCCCAACATCATTAACATATCTTCAATTTGAAACTGATAGAAATAATAATAAAATTGGGGAAAAGAATGTAATATTAAATTATCCAGTAAATAATCAATATTTTAAAAATTTTAAAAATTTAAAAATTGTAAAATTTGGTGAAGATTTTCATTCATCAATTAATGAAAATTCAATACCAGAAGGTATTAAAAATGTTGAATTTAAAAATGATTTTTCAGATTTCCTACTACTAAATTCAAATATTTTCCCAAAAACATTAAAATCTCTAACTATTGGTAGTAGTAATATAAACAAAAGTAATACTAATAATTATGATACACATGGAAAAGAATCGTCATTGTATTTACCAAAAACAATTACTTCATTGAATTATTATGGAAATTCAATTTTACCAAATTTATTTTTAAATGAGAGTTTAACAAGGTTGAATATAAAATGGCCAAAAAATCATTTAATTAAAAAAGAAAATTTCCCACAAAGGTTAAAATATTTAACACTTGAAGTTGGTAAAGATAAAGATATTAAAAAAAATTCATTTCCTACATCAATTATAAAGTTAAAATTATGTAATTATAATAAAATAATTGAACCAGATGTTTTACCAAAGAATTTAGAATACCTTTCATTTAAAGACACAATTTCAAATAATCGTATACTATTGAAAAAGTATCAACCAACTTTAATAAAAGGATCTTTACCAATAACTTTAAAAACTTTAAAACTTGGTGAACATCATTTATATATGGATGTTTTAATCAAAGGTGTTTTAACACCATCACACACAAACTTAACAATATTATCAGTTGTTATTAGAAATCCAATAGATTATAAACTATCTTCGCTATCAAATATTTTAAAGGTTGAAAATGATATAATGGAAAGATCAATAAAATGGAGAAAAAATAAATTCATTCCAGAATCTTTAAAATTAATAATTTGTAAAACCAATTTACAATATCCATTATTGTTTAATCTATTTCATAGTAGTGAACCTAATAATAATAATAACAATAATATTGCGGGAATTCCAACAATTGTTAAATTGGATGAAGATTGTAGAGATGATATAACACCAATTTCAATGGTAAAATCATTAACATCTTTAAAGTTAAATGATTCATTTGATAAAATAATCTACATTACTCAATTACCAAATTCATTATTGCATTTAAATTTTGGTTGCACAAATTCAATTTTCACTAAAAACATCATTACAAATTCAATACCAATAGGTTTAAAAACATTAATATTACCCCCATTTTTTGATGGTTTATTAAATATAGATGAACATTTCCCAAATTTAGAAATATTAGTAATTGGACTTTCAAACCCATCAAATGTACTCTATGATCCTTTAAAATCTTTAAAATTAAAATTTGTTTTTGTTTTCAATGAAAATAATAATTTTTTATTTAATCATAAATATAATAATATTAAAACAATACTTGAACCAATATTAAAAATAATACCATTAAAACAATTTAAAAAAATTAATAAATAATATTTACAAAAAAAAAAAAAAAAAATAAAAAAAAAAAAAATATATTACAAAATTTAATAAATAAAAATATTTAAAAGTTTATTTCTTTTTCTGAATAAATGAATTATAGAGGAAAAAAAAAAAAAAAAAAAAAAAATATTTCTTAAAATACACCAAAAAATAATAAAATTTTTTTTTTTTTTTTTTACAGATTTAATTTATTAATTTATTAATTTATTAATTTATTTATAAAAATTAAAAATAAAAGTGATAGAATTGCCAATGTATTAATTGAAATTGAAGATGTTGATGAATCAAATTTTGAACTAATTGGACATACTACTCTAATTTCATTATTATTAAATTTATTTAATTTTTTATCTTTACAATTTATTATTAATTCATTTTTTTTTGATTCTTTATAATTCTTTTCTTCATGAAAATTTTTAAATATTTTATTCTTATTTCTGTTAACTTTTTCATAACATTTTGAATTTTCAAATAAATTAATTATATATTGATTACTACCATTATTTTTATTTTTATTATTATTATTATTATTATAATTATTATTAGGTATTATGGGTGTTGTTGAATTTGATGATATGAATATTGATTTATATGGACATTTTTTAAAGGGTGATTTGATTTTGGTACATTTTCCATATGGTACTAATATTGATATACAATCTTTTATAGTTACATCAAATCCATCCTCATCTTCATAATAATTTATTGCATCATGATTTTCTTTTTTATTATTATTATTTTTTTGAATTTCTTTAAATGGTGAATCTTTTTTAATTGCTAAATTTACATTTATTAAAAAAAATATTATAATAAAATTTAATAATAAAATTTTGGTTTTCATTATTAAATTTGATATTGATTAAAAAAAAAATAAAAAAATAAAAAAAATATAATTAAGAAAAAAAAAAAAAAAAAAAAAAAAAGTGGGGTGATTAAATTTTTTTTTTTATATTTTTTTTTAAATTTTTGGTTTTTTTTTTTTTCTTTTTTAAAACAAAATTTTATTTTTTATTTTATGATAATTGTTTCAAAAATAATAATGTTTTTTGTTTTTTTTTGGTGGTTCACAAATAATTGATTTTTTAACCACGAGCGAAATTTTCAAATTATTTTTTTTTTTTTTCTTTTTTTTTTTTTTTTTTTTCAATAATATTTGAAATAAAAAAAAAAAAAATATCTAAATGCTTGTCAAAAGTCAAAAATTCTTTAATAGTAACACTTTAGATATTGAAAAAAAAAAAAAAAAAAAAAAGAAATGTTTGTAAATTTTAAAAAGATTCAATCATATATTGCATATGATTTATATGATAATAATAAGATTAGAGAATTTGTGGATAGTTTAAAACAAGAAGAATTGGATAACTATATAATTTATCAATTTGAAGTTGATGATGCAACATTACTTCAATTAGAAAAAGAAGAATTAGAATTGACTCAATTAGTTCAAGAGCAATATATTGATAAAAAAGATTTCTCATTTTTAAATAATCATCATTTATGGATAAAATATCAAGATCAAGATTTCATAGTTAATGAAATTAAAAATCCAGAAAACAATAATAACAATAACAATAATAATTTTTATTTAAATTGTTTTACAATTAAAGGAACTGAAAATGAAATTAAAAAAGAATTAAATTTAAATGATAATGATAATGAAATAAATACATATGCAACATTTTCAATAACCAGATATCATTTTAAAATGCCTCAAAAAATTGATTTATATATTGATTGTGTTATAAATTATGATAATAATCAAAATGGTAATAATAATAATAATAATAATAATAATAATAATAATAATAAAAATAAATTCTCATTATATGGTCATGTTAAATGTCAAGCAAAAGATTATAGTGAACTTTTATTATTTTATATTTTATATAATCAACCAAAACCACTCAAACCAAATATTATAAATTATCTTTTATCTTTAAAAAATAATGATAATAATAATAACGATAAAACAAATCCAATCAATAAACTTCAATCACCAATTTCAAATGAAACTATTTTACAAACTCCAAAAGTATTTGATGAAGATCCACTATTTAAATTTATTCAAAAAGGTGAAAATTCTCAAAACTCTTCTTCAAATTCCTCATTTTGTTCAATAAATTAAAATTATTAAATTATAATTTTGGAAAAAAAATAAAATAAAATAAATAATTAATTAAAAATTAAAAAAAAAAAAAAAACTTAACAATTGCAACTAATAAATAATTAAAAATTAATTTTTTTTTTTATTAATTAATTTTTATTTAATTATTTATTTATTTATTTATTTATTTATTTATTTATTTATTTATTTACATGTTAATAATAATAATAAAAATAATAAAAAGAAAAGAAAGAAAGAAAAGAAAAAAAAAAAAAAAAAAAATGGATACTCTTCTTTTTTTATAGGTGGTAAAAATATAACTTAATTTGCTCTATTTAATTCAGATTTAACAGATTGTAAAAATAATTCATCATCTTCAGTTCCCACTTTAATAAGTTCATCCTTTTTCTGTTTTATTGCAATGAAAAGTATACTTGTAATTGAGAAAAGTAAAGCAAATATGATGAATGATAGTATTCTTTTTTTCAAAGGATTTCTATTATCATTGTCATTGTATATAATCTCTTTCATAAATATTAAATAAAGTATCATAAATATAAAATAACCATCTCTATCTAAATTATCTACAATTGGTTTTGTTATTATGTAATTGAATTTATTTGTTTTTTCTGTTGTTGTTGTTATTTCTCTTAATTGTTGTAAATCATAGAAACTTGAAGTATTTTCATCCAATTCCAATTCGATACCACAATCAGTTTCAAATGTTGGTGAAAATTTATTATAACCTTCATCATCTCTTCTTTTATAACAAATTCTATTATTATTACAATTATCTTCATTTGTTGATAAACCTAAAGGTACATTGAAACAAAAATTTGGATGTGATAAAATATTCTTACTTGTATTTAATAAACTTGAATGTATACATTGATTTGGCAATTTAAAATATTTATAATTTATTTTATTATTATTATTATTACTATTATTATTATTATTATTATTATTATTATTATTATTATTATTATTATTATTATTATTATTATTATTATTATTATTATTATTATTATTATTATTATTATTATTATTATTATATGTACATAAATAAAAATTATTATCAACAAAAGTTAATCTGTAAATTAAATAAACAATAAAAATAATTTGAACACGTATATTCTTACGAAAATAAATTAAAATAAAAAAAGATAGTAAAAAAATTAATGCTGGAATTAAATATACTAATAAATTATCGTTAAATTTATCGTTATTATAATTTGGTTGGTTTTGTGGTGAATTAATAGAGAAAAGAAACATCTTCGGTTGCCAGAATTAGATTAGTTTAAAAAAAAAAAAAAAAAAAAAAAAAAATTAAAAAAAAAAAAAAAAAAAAAAAAAAAACAGGTGAAAAAAAAAAAAAAAATGAAAAAAAAAAATTTATAAATCTCATACCATAATTTGGCAACAATATACCGCCTCTTAATCACACAAAAAAAAAAAAATAAAAAAAAAATAAAAAAAAAAAAAGAAAAGAAAAGAAAAGTTTAAAAAAGAGGGAAAACATAAAGAATAAAAAAAATACTATTGATTATTTTATTTTTTAATATTATTATTATTATTATTATTACCTATGTATCATCAAAATATTTTATTATGGCTAAAATAGTGACACGTGGAGATATCAATAATAGCTTAAATTTAAATAATAGCAATAGTAATAGTAATAGTAATAGTAGTATAAATATTAATAATAATAACAATAGCAATAATAGCAATAATAATAATTTAAATAATAGTTTTATAAATAAATATTATAATATAAATAAAATTAAAGAGAATTTAAAGAAATGTCCAATTTGTAATAAATCATTAACAAATAATGATCCAAATAATTTAAATGGTTCAATTCTACATTCAATTGAATGTTTTGTTGAAATTTCTATTGCTTTAAAATTGGAATTTAAAAAATCAATCTCTATAGCAGAACTAAATCATATTGGAAAAGTTAATAATATAAAACCATCCCAACAAAATTCACCTCAAAATAATAGCAACAGCAATAATATTAATATTAACATTAATAATAATAGTAATAATGGTAATAGTACAAGTAATAGTAGTGATGAAACTGTTGAAGGTTTTAAAAAAAGAAAAAGAAAAGATGAATTCAATACATTTGATAATCAACAAACAAGTAATAATAGTAGTAACGATAATGATGATATTTCACCTACAACTTCGCCACAATTAGAACAACATCAACAATATCAACAACAACAACATCAACAACAACATCATCATCATCATCATCAACAACAACAATCATCACCTATAATAACAAGACAACAACAAAAACAATTATTATTATCACCTCCACCTCCACTACTACAAATAGAAACACCCTCATCACCACCACTTCAACAACAACAACAACCTCAACCCCAACAACAACCCCAACCACAACAACAACAAATACCACAAGCACAACAATTAAGATTTATTGATTCTCAAAGATTAAAACAACAACAGCAATTACAATTGGAGCAACAATTATTCCAACAACAACAACAACAGGAACAACATCAACAACAACAATTACAACAGCTACATCAACAGAATCAAATTGAGATTCAAAGATATCATCAAAGACAACTTCAACAACAACAACAAATTCAAATTGAACAACAAAGACAACTTTTAGTTCAACAACAAAATCAACACCAACAAAAACAAATAGAATATCAAAAATTACAACAGCAACACCTACTTTTACATCAACAACAACAACAACAACAACAACAACCACAACATCAACAAAATCAACAGAATCAACAAAATCAACAAAATCAACAAAATCAACAGCTACTGCAACATCAACAACAACAAAATCAACTTGCAATCATCCAAAAAAGATTATTACAACAGCAACAACAGCAACAACAACAACAGCAACAACAACAGCAATTAATACAACAACAACAACAACAACAACAGGCTAATCATTCAAAATTACTTCACCTATATCAACAATTACCACAACCTTTTATACATATATTTAACTCTTTAACTACTGAACAAAAGCAAGTACTACATACACGAGTATTATCACATCCACCAAGTGATCCAATGTCACCGTTACAGTTTGTTCAAACTCAATTAGTTCAATTTAATCGTCAAATGGATTTGAGAAAATCACAACAATCACAAAGTGTAAATACAATTACCCAACCCCAGCAACAACAACAACAGCAACAACAACAACAACAACAACAACAACAACAACAACAACAACAACAACAACAACAACAACAACAACAACAACAACAACAACAACAACAACAACAACAACAACAACAACAACAATACCAACAACAAGTACCACAACAACAACAACAACAACAATACCAACAACAAATACAACAACAACAAGAAGAACTTGTTGAAAGTGAATTGGCAATTAGTTACAGAGCTGCTATTTTCCCTTATTTATTTGGTACTCGTTGTTTAGGAAATAGGTGTCCTGATTCTTTTAAAAAATATCATATATATATAAAAAGTAAATAATTATTATTATTTATACTTGTTTATTTTCTTTTATTTATTCATATAAACTAATTTTATTATTATTAATTAATTAATTATTATTTTAGATGAATTAATATTTTCAATTTGCCCAATTCAACATGACAATAATAGTTTTTCAAATGCAAAAAGAGTATTATATTCAGCACTAGAGTATGCAGGTGTAATCGATAATGTTATCAAAAGTTCATCGGTCGTATGTAATGGCTGTGATGAAAGAGTTGGTGACCTTATAAGATATGAAAAAAGAGAATCATCATCTGGAGGAAGAGAAATTCAATTTTATTGTTCAATTGATTGTTTTTTAAATACAAATTTTTATAAAAAAAAACAAACTAAATAATAATAATAATAATAATTAATAATTAATAATTAATAATAAAAATTAATAATATTAATAATAATAAATAATAAATCAAATGAGTAAACAATATCTATATAATAATATTAAACATGTACATAATACAATAAAAACGAGACTCCAGTTTGGAAAAATGAATTATTTTAATCAAATAATTTAATAATAAAAATAATAATACAATATAAAAACTTATATAATAAAAAAAAAACTAAAATGCAAGATATTTATTTATATTTATTTAAAAAATAAAACTGGGAAAAAAAAAAAAAAAAAAAAAAAAAGAAAATTCAAAAAAACAGAACAATGATTACATTCATTTTTTTTATATTTTATATCATTTTGTGTATTTTTGAAAATGTGTTCTATTTTTATAAACTAAATTCATATTAAAAATAAATAAAATAAAATTATTGTTAAAAAATTAAAAATAAAAAAATAAAAAAATAATAAATTGAATGTTAAAAAATGAAAAATAATGAAAATGAAATTATTTTTTTTTTTTTTTTTTTTTTTTTTTTTTTTTTTCAGTTTATCAACAAATAAAAAAAAGAAAATATATATTAAGTGATGAACAAAAATGAAGGAATAAAAAAAACAATTAAAGATGATGAGGAAGATAATGATGATGATATAGAATTTGTTGGTTTACATCGTATTGGAGATGATAATAATAATACAAGTACCAATGATATGACAAAAAGTTATGATGCATCAGATGGAGGTGTATTTTTAGATGACTTATCACACTCAGATATTCAATTCAATGATCAACAAAGACACGATTCAGATTCAGAATTACAAGTTCAAAATTTATTAAATGAAAGAGAACAACACCACCAACAACAAGACAATGATTTTGGCGATAGGATGCTTGATGATGATATTGATGAAAACAATGATAGACAAGAAATAATTGATTCAAATAATATTTATCATTCAAATTTAAAAGCATATAATCATAGTGAAAATATTAAATTACCAACATTTAGTGGCAGTAGTAATAATAGTAATAATAGTAATAATAATAATAATAATAAAAACAATGATGTAGATTATGATATTGATGGTGATCCTATTCCAAGCATTGAAGGAATTAATAAAATTAATAAATTAGGAATTGCAGATGATCTTAATAATTATGGTTTAGATGATTATGTTGAAAATATGGATGTTCCTCCTCCTTCCTCTTCTTTTAAAAATAAAACTACAACTACAGCAACCACTACAACTACAACTTCTATTTCGAGTCAAAATGATAATTATCAAATAATAGATAGTAAATATGATCCTAAAACTACAAATTTATTTAATACTCCTATTGCATTAAATAAAATTATGATTTTCATTAAAGGCGTTGTAATGTATAGATGTAGATTTATACAATCAACTTTATCAAAACCAATGTATGTATATAAATATCATTAATAAATAATAATAGGTCAAATATATACACCCTTACTCTTTATTTATTAACCAAAAAAAAAAAAAAAAAAAAAAAAAAGTGATTTAAAAAATGAATCTCAACAAAAAAGGGTTCAAGAGTTAGCATTCGTTTTATTGGAGCAAAAAGGAAATATTCAATTTATAAAACATGATAGATTCATCCTTTCATTAAGTATGTATTTTACTTTTTTTTTTTATTTTTTTTTTATAAAAACTTTTACCGTAAAACAACAAATACTAACATATCTCAATTATTATTATTATTATTATTATTATCATCAGGAATTCATTCAAAAAATTCATACAATGATAAATTTATAATTTCAAATCAAAGAGATGAACCTATGAAATTTTGTAGAAATAAATTCACCTTTATAATACAACGTTTGTGAAGAAGAAAAAAAATAAAATAAAAAAAAAGAAAGAAAGAACTAAATATACTTTCCTTTAATTTGTACATAATATATATTTTTTTTTAACAAAATTTACATGTTGCCTTTATTTATTTATTATTATTACTATTATATTGTTTTGTTGTGTTGTTGTTATTTTTATTATTGTTATTGGGTGGTGTTGAAATTCTTCCAAGTTTTTTTTTTTCTTTTCTTTTTTTTTTTTAAGTAATGCTGATTTATTATAATGACAATATTTGGTAATGGTGGTGGTGATGACGATGATGATGATGGTGGTGGTGCGGTTTTATATATTTATGAATGGATAATTTATCTATAAAATACTCTTGGAACTAGTCATACCAAGTCTATGCTCCATAGATGTATGTAATTGTGGTAATGGTGCTTCTGATGTGGCTGGATCTGTAAGTTTAAAAATATTTATTTTTTTATTTGTTAATTTATTTATTTAGTATTTAATATTAAATAATAAAAATATATATATAAATAAAATTAAAAATAAATAAATAGGCAAAAACTTACCACAAAGATAATCACCAAAATCGAAATCTTCATCTAAACCTAAAATTGTTTCTAAACCAACCATTGAACTTTGTAAAGTTGGTAATCTTTTAAATTGTGAATAAATTTGTTTTTCAATTTCATTATTCATAACCATATGTGTACCAAAAACATTTTTCATTGCAAAATTTTTTAATTTTATTTCTGTTTTACCTTGCTAAATTAAATAAATTAAATTAATAAATAAAATAAATAAAAAAATAAAAAAAAAAAGTGTCCAGTATATATTGTAACAACTTACATCTAATTGAATACTTTCAACTGGATGTGATAATCCTTTAACATTACTTGATTCATTTCTTAATGTTGGTAAATCCAAATCTTTTTTTACAATAGATTGCATTATTTATATATATGTGTAAATATATTTGTATGTATTATTATTATTTAATAAAAGTGGGAGAGTTTGATGAAATTAAAAAAAAAAAAAAAAAAAAATTTATGAAAAAAAAAAAAAATTAAAAAATTAAATAAAAAAAAAAAAATTAATTTGATGCACTTCACAACCCCAAAAAAAAATTAAAATTTTTTTTTTTTATTTTTTTTTTTTATTTTTTTTTTTTTAATTTTCTTTTATTTTTTTTTTAAAAATTAATTTACTTTTTACAAACTTAATTGAATTGATCAAATATCTTTAACCTATTTTGGAATTAAAAAAAATAAAAAAAATACAGATAAAAAATAATAAAACATATCACAAGTATCTATTAAATAAATAAATGGTCAAATTACTTATAAATTAAATAAAATTGGATTGGTTTATTTATTTATTTTTTATTTTTTATTTTTTATTTTTTTTTAATATCTATTTAAATGTAATGAACCATTTAAAACTTTAATATAATGATAAAAACGATTAATATCAATTTTATAAAGGAATTTAAAATTACTATTAAAACAAGATAACATTGTTATTGATTTTGGTAATGATTCAATTATTGGACAACCAGAACCAACTGAAATTGATTTTATGGATGATGGTAAACTTGATTCATTTAAAATTTGAGTATAATTTATACCAAAAGAGATTGATTGTAAATTTGAAGGTAAATTAATTGAATATAAAATTTGATTATACTTTTCACCCAATCGAATTGATTCCAATCTATCTGGTAAAATATTTGAACTATTATTAAATACTTGATCATAACAAGCACCAAATTTAATTGATTTTAATTTTTTACTTGGAAGTGTACCCCTTGGTAATTGTTTATTAAAACGGTATCCAAATTCCAAATATTCAATACTAGATGGAAGAGAACCAACCAATATCTCTCTATTGAAATTAAATCCAAATATTAATGATTCCAAAGAATTTGGAAGTGCGCCTAATTCAATTGGTTGGTCGAAATAATAACCAAATTCAATTGATTTCACTGAGTCTGGTATGAAACCAGGTTCGATAATTTGATCGAAATAATGATTTAATTTTAGCTTTCTAACTGATTTAGGAATTTCACCGAAATTGAAATTATCACAAATTAACTCTTCCAATGATTCTGGTAAAATATTTGTAGTACCACCACCACCATCATCATCCTCTTGTAATACAGATTGGTTGAAATCTAAACCAAACTGAATTACTTTTACTGATTTTGGAATTACATCTTTTTCAATTACCTTATTAAAATCGTGGCCAAATTTTAAGGATGTTAAAGATTCAGGTAACGATCCTTTAACCAATGGTGTATTAAATTCATACCCAAATTGAATATGTTTCAATGATGTTGGTAATACATTTGGTTCAATTGGTTTATTGTAGGAATGGGATAATTCTAAATTTTCAATAGAGTTTGGTAAAATTCCTTTGGTGAATTGGTGATTGTAATTATGTCTAAAATAAAGTTTCTTTAAATTTAAAGGTAATGAACCAACTGATAATTTTTGATTAAAGTAACCAAATGTTAAATTCAATAATGATTGTGGTAAAATTCCAGGTGGTAAATCCATTTTAAAATGGCCATCGAATGCAAGTGTTTCCAACCCCTCTGGTAAAGAATTTTTTAAAATCTCTTGATTGAATGCGTGTCCGAAATAAAGCTCTTTTAAAGTGGCTGGTAATGTATTACATTCTATGGTACTGTTGAATGTGTCTCCCAATTTCAATACTTCCAAACCGTGTGGGAGAACACCCACTTTCAATTCTTGGGAATATTTCCACCCAAATTGTAAATATTTCAATTTTTCCGGTAGTACACTTCCCGACCCAATTGGAAGGTCATAATATTTGCCAAAGGTTAACGAAGTTATTGAGTTTGGGAGTGCTCCCTCTTCAATGACCTGGTTCCACGAGTCACCAAATTTCAAAATGGCCAAATTCGATGGCAGCATTCCTTGGGTAATCGGTTGATTAAAGTAGAAACCAAATGAAAGACTTGTAATATTTTCAGAGATTGAGCCAATTCTAATCATTTGATTGAATCTAAAATCGAAGTTTAATGATGATATAGACGATGGTATTTGTGATGGTACAACTTTATCATATTCATATTTTTCACTATCCACATCATATATTAAATCCTTTAAATAATCTTTATATTTAAATCCTTCCAATGATTCAACATTAAACTTTCTTTGATAAAAATGAATTGAATATAAACGAAGATGATAAAAAATTTCACCTCTAATAACTTTATTTCTCCAAACTTTAAAAAAAACTTTTTCATTTTCATTACAATTATTTAATGGTATAATTCTTTGTATTGGTTCTTTAATTAATGAATAATCTTTTAATATTTTTTTTGTTAAATTATTAATTATAATTTCCATTTTTTTTTTTTTTTTTTTTATTTAATTTTTTATTTTTTTTTTTTTTTTATTTAATAATTAATTATTTTTTTATTTTGTTTTATTTACAAGATTTTTTTATTATTATAATTATTATTATTATTTATTATTTTTATTATTATTTGTTCTTTTTTTTTTTGATTTTTAAATATAAAAAAAAAAAAAAAAAAAAATTAATTAATCAACTTTAAACGGAAATGAAAAAAAAAAAATAAAAAAAAAAAAAAAATATTTAAATAATAAATTAAAAAAAATAAAAAAAAAACCTAATAACGAATCCAGTATTCGTTCCGGTATTAAAAGAAAATAAAATTTTCCATTCAATTTTCTGTGTATTTTCACATAGATAATTCCCCTTTTTTAATTTTTTTTATTTTTACATTGGATTTAAGATTTTCCAATCTATCTATTTACTAAAACAATTTAAAGAAAACAATTAAAGATTCTTAAGATCTGAAAAAAAAAAAATTTAAAAAAATAAAAATAAAATTAAAAATAAAAATAAAAAAAATAAAAAAATAAAAAATGAAAAAAAAAATAAAATTAAACAAAAAAAAAAGAATTAATATGGTTAAAATCTGTGGTTTGGGTTTGATTTTTTATTTTATCGAAAGATTGTGTTTTAATAATTTTTTTTTTCTTTTTTAATAATTAAAAATATAATGGAAAAAAAAACCTAGTAAAATGTTAAAATATAATTAATTATATTAAATTTTAATAAAAGTTTGTAATTCTATTTTATAAATTAATAAAAACTATTACAAAATAAGATTAATAATAACAAAAAAATAAAAAAAATAAAATTTATAAAATTTATAAAAAAATGAAACTTATTATAAAAAAAAAAATGGCATTTTTTATTAAAATTTAATTAATACTAAAAAATAAGAAAATATATTAGAATTTTTAAATTTTATTAAATTAATTTTATTTTTTACCTTCGTTAAAATTTATTTAATACTAATAATATAATAAAATTTATTTATTACTAATAAAATTTATTTAATACTAATATTTTATTTTTTTTTTTTTTTGGATACTTTTATTTTTTAAATTTAATGACCTCTGAAAGAAAATTCCCGAATCTGGAATTCCATTTGATATTTTCCTTTACTATTATTATAATTTAAATTTTATTTTTAATTTTATTTTTTTATTTTTTTTTAAATTTTTTTATTTTTTTTTTAAATTTTTTTATTTTTTTTTTTTTTATTTTTTATTTTTTTTTTCATTTTTAAAATTTCAAAAATGGAAAAAGAAGAATCAACAAATAAAAATAATGAAAATATACAAAGTGAAAATGAGATAAATAAAATTGATAATAAAAGTAATACAGAAAATCCAACAATAAAATGTATATTTAAAAAACCAAACAAACAAAGAAATATAAGGAAAAGGTCAGATGATTTAATATTAAACACATCAAATAATGCGGATGAAGAAGATGAAGATGGCAATGAAGAAAAAGATAAAAAGAAATTAAAATCAAAAATAAACCAATATACAACAAAACAAGATGTAAGTTCTCTCTCTCTCTCTCACTTATCACATCCACATTTAATATATATATATATATAACTTACTAACTATATATTTTAATAATACCATATAAATATATTATATAGAAAAAGAATGAATTCTCATATGATTCATCAGGCAATGCAGGTTCGTCAATTAATTCAGCAGAATTATCATCAACACAATATATGAATGAAGAGGAAGAATTTAAAAAAGAAGTTGTATTATCATCATCTAGAAATAATAATAATAATAATAATAATAATAATAATAATAATAATGATAACATAAGTAATAGTGAAGGTAGTGGTGGTAGTGATAATAATGATGATGGAATTTATAGAGGTATGAAATCATACTCTACATTTGTTGAAAAGAAATCAGATTTAACTTATAAAGGTGGTGGTGTTAAAGCAGGACCAATGAAAACATCAACTACCTTTAAACTATCGAATAGAATTGATCATCAACCTGATGTATGTAAAGATTATAAACAAACTGGTCAATGTACATTTGGTGATGCTTGTAAATTTTTACATGATCGTAGTGATTATAAATCTGGTTGGCAAATTGATAAAGAATATGAAGAAGAACAAAAACAAAAAAGATTAAATAATATTAATGGTATAAAAAATAATAATAATGATAATAAAAACAATGACGATGACAAAGAACAACAACAATTCCCATTCGCATGTTTTATATGTAAAAAACAATATGTTGATCCTGTTCAAACAAAATGTAAACATTTCTTTTGTGAAGATTGCGCATTAACTCATAATAGAAAAAATAAAAAATGCGCATTATGTGGCGAACCCACTTTAGGAACATTCATAACACCACCAAAGAAGATTTTAGATCAATTAATGGAAATTTCCAAATCACATTTTAAAAATCAATCATAACATTATTATTATTATAATTATTAAAATAAAATAAAATAAAATAAAATAAAATAAAATAAAATAAAATAAAATAAATTTAATGTAAATTTAAAATATTTATTAATTTAATTTTTTTTTTTTTTTTAGAAAGTCTTTTTATTTTTTTTTTTATTTTTGTTTTAAATTTCAAGGATAATTTAAATTTTTATTTTTGTGGTTTAGGCAAATTGTGGTGAATTTGATTTTTTTTTTTTTTTGAATTGTTTTTTTTTTTTTTTTTTTTTTAAATTTTTTATTTTTTTTGATAATAGTCACCGAAACAGTGTAAATTTCAATGAATTTGAAATAGAATTTATTTTATTCCGGAATTTATTTCTTTTTTTTTTTTTTTAAATGAATAATAAAAATTTAGAATTATGGTATTATGTCGTAATTAATCCTGGTTTTTAAAAAAATTTGTTAAAATAAGGATTAAATTTGAAAAAACAAGAAAAAATTATTAGTAGATTTTAAAGATGAGGTTAAAATTGTGATTTTCAATTTTTTTTTTTTTTAAAGTAATAATAAAAAAATTATTATTAACAAATATTGAAGTGTTTAAGGGTAGATCTACTACTAATTTTATAATTTCGTTATTATTATAAAACCATATTATTAGGTTAAAATATATTAATATTATAATGATTCTAAATTTGCTATTTTAATGGTAGATTTCTTTTTCTTAAAATAGAAAATTTAAATTCAATTAATTTATTTCGAAACAAACACTGGGGGGGATTGGGGGTAAAAAATTTTCGTCTTTTATTGTTTTTGTATAGATTTTAATAGATCCGCGCATAAAAATTTTAAAAAAAAATTCAAAAAAAATAAAATAATTCTAAAAATAAAAAAACTCAATTTTTACCCCGAAAACCAATTTTGATGATCAATATCCTGGCACGACATAGTGTTGATATAAACATCATAAAATTTTTTTTTTTTTTGAAAATTTTCTTTGTGAATTTAAAAAATAAATCTAAAAAAAAGAGATTTGTTCATTTCTCACAATCAGGAATAAAAAGAAAAAAATAAAAAATTTGGGGTGCTTCTCAAGGGTTTTTTTTTTTTTTTCATAGAATCTGTATGTGTAGTGACCATTGCAAGAATAATTAATTAAAAATTTTTGATTAAATTATTTAAATTTATTTTTTTTTTACTTTTTATTTTTTTTTTTTTATTTTTTTTTATTTTTTTTTTTTCATATTTAAAAGAAAGATTTTTTTTTTTTTATTTTTTTTATTTTTTTTTTTTAAACAATCAAAAAAATAAAAAAAAAAATAAAAAAAATAAAAATAAAAAAAAAATAAATTTTTTTAAAAAAAAAAAAAGTAAAAAAAAAAAATCTTTTTTTTTCTCGCCTCAACCAACTACATAAATACACACACCCATCACAAATACACATATAAAAGAGATATTTTCTGAATACGATTTGGTATCCAGTTTTTTTTTTTTCGTTTTCATTATATTGTTTTTTGTTTTTTTTTTTTTTTTTTTTTTTTGTAACATTACTTTTCTATTTTTTTTTTTTTTTTTTTTTTTTTTGTATATTGTAAAATACTTTTTATATCACATTTTATCGAAAAAATCATTTATAGCATCACACCTTTTTATAGTAAAATTATTTTATTTCCAATTATTTTATTTCAAAAAAATAAAATAAAATAAAAAAATAAAATAAAAATAAAAAAATAAAAATAAAATAAAACCTGTACCATTAAAAATAATATTAATATTAATAATAATAATAATAATAATAATAATAATAATAATAATAATAATAAATTTGTAATAATACTAAATAATACCAAATATATATATAATAACAAATATTTATACAAACCATACCAAAAATTAAAAACGCGAATTAATAATAATTATAAAAAAAAATAAAATAAAAATATTTACCCAATAATTATTCATTTTTTGGATATAATAACATCAGCGCATTTCATATTAAAAAAAATAAAAAAACCTAAATAATTTTTTTTTTTTTTTTCTATTTATTTATTTATCTATCTATCTATCTTTTTTTTTTTTTTTTTTTTTTTTTTTTTGTATACTTGTCGATTCCAGTAAATATTTCGAAATTTGTGTGTTTGTGTGTGTGTGCTACTGTAGTAATAAATAATAAATAATAAATAATAAATAATAAATAATAAATAATAATAATAATAATAATAATCATAATAATAATAATAATATAATAATAATAAATAATAACAACAGCTAATACTCTACATTTAATTCAATAATAGCTAATATAAACAATTTCTTCTTTTCTATTTATTCTTTTCTTTTTTTCTTATTTATTATTATTTTTTTTTTTTTTTTATATATAAAATCAAACCCTACTATTTTTTAATTTATAGCCTAAAATAGTAAATTGTAATATTACTTCAGATTTTATACCTCATCAAATATCAATAACAATAAATATTTAAAAAAAAAAAAAAAAAAAAAAAAAAAAAAAAAAAGAAAGAAAAAAAAAAAATTATTATATTTAGCTTTTCCCAAAACAAACAAAACAAAACAAAACAAAGTATAATAAAAACAAAACAAAAATAATAATAATTTAAAGTAAGTCTTTTCATCTACCAATGTCATTTTATTTTTGATCATCAAATTTTTATTTTTATTTTTATTTTATTTTATTTTTTTTTTTTTAATTTTTTTTTTTTTTTTTTAAAATCTCATCTTTGTCTCTTTTTTTATTTTATTTTATTTTTATTTTTTTTATTTTTATTTTTTTCTTTTTTGATTTATAAAAATTAAATAGTTTCAAAAAAAAAAAAAAAATTTTAATTTAAAAAGCATGTGTCAAGTAAGATTCACACAAAGAAATCAATTTTCAAAAAAAAAATAAAAAAAAAATAATTTAAATAATAATAAAAAAAAAAAAAAGGAGATACAATCACCAACCCCCAAAAAAAAAAAAAAATTATTATATCTACTTGGTGTAAATTCAATTAATAATCACACTAAAAAAAAAATAAAAAAAAGGGAAAAAAAAAAAAAAGGAAAAATCACCTGTATAAATGACAAATAGGTGGTTCAAAAGAAAAACAAAATATTATTTATTGTAATTATTTCAATTCCACACACACACACACACACCTTCACATTGTGTTTAACAATCACCAATCTATGAGCGGATGATAATAATAAAAAAAAAAAAAAAAAATTAATAATAATAATAATAAATTAAAATAATAATAGTAATACTGTTAAAACACACCATTATAGATTTTAAAAACAATAAAAAAAATAATGATAATAATTAAAATAAAAAACATGTTGCATTCATATTTTTTATTTTTACACAAAATTAACAATAATGGCAAAATTTTACTACCAAAATTGGTGTGGTTTTTTTTTTTTTTTTTTTGGAAATAATTATTTATAGGTTTATTTAATTGGCTATTGTATTTTTATTTATTTTATATATATTTGTATAAGTGGTTGGGATTTTTTTTTTTTTTTTGTCTTATTATTATTATTATTATTATTATTATTATTATTTTTCTTTTTTTTTTTTTTTTTTTTTATTAGGGATTGATACATTCACATAATAACCACACCCACTAATTCACATTGATTTAATTTTTTTTTTTTTTTTTTTTTTTTTTTTTTTTTTTTTTTTTTATTATTCCCAATTATTTTTTTTCTTATTTTTAATTTATTTATTTAATTAATTTTTTTAAAATTATTATTGTTAATAAATTATTATTATATCATTATTATTACTTTTTTTTTTTTTAAAAAAATTATTATTATTATTATTTTTTGTATATGTTTCATTAGATCAAAACCATAAAATTCGGTTGATTTTATACATTTTGTCATATTTTCCAATCATATAATTAAATAATTAAATAATTAAATAAATATAAATAAATAAATAAAAATAAATAAATAATAAATAATAATTTAATTTTTTTTTTATTTTTTTTTTATTTTTTTTTTTTAACAGGAAATTAATAATTTAAAGGAATCACAGTCAATAGGTTTGTATACTTCAATAGTGGGTTAGAATACTCATTTTCGTCATAACTATCATCATTATTTATTATTTTATTATTTGTTTTGTTAATTATGTCACCACAAGGGGCACTCATTTCTATTTAAATTATTTGTTTTTATTTTTATTTCTTTTTTTTTTTTTTTTTTTTTTTTTTTTTTTTTTTTTCTTCAATAATCACACTAGGCCACACCGGTTTGGGGTGCATTTATTTTACCACACTTTTTTTTTTTTTTTTTCCTTTTTTAAGTGATCATATATATTATTATTTTTTTTTTTTTTATTTTTTTTTTTTTTTTTGGGGGTGATTAATCTTAAAAATTAAATTTTTAAATTTTAATTTTTTTTTTTTTAAAAAAATTTTTTTTTTTTTAATTTTTTAAATTGGTTGGTTTTTCACTTCAATTTAAATTAAAATTAATTATCATATTTTTTTTTTTTTTTTCTTTCCAAATTTGTGTTGTGTGTGAAAATAAAAATAAAAATTAAAATAAAAATAATAATAATAATAATTGTAATTGTAAGAAAATCATTCAAACCAACATCATCATTCAAACAACACCAACACACTCCTCCCATTTGATATTATTATTTTTAATAATAATAAAAAAAAAAAAAAAAAA